>NC_072767.1:34773634-34949171 GCF_022539595.1 Amphiprion ocellaris
TGGAAATCAAATCAGACATTAGAAAAGAATAAAAGGTGAGAAAAGAGCAAAACTAAACATTTAAGAAGAATCAAACTAAAGACAAAACATTTGAAAAGACACCAGTTAAACTTTAGAAGATCAAATTAAACAGAAGAGACAATAAGACGATCAAAAAGAGCAAAAACAGATAAAGTTCTTAAAGCGTTTTCTAGTCTGAAATGAAAACATCAAGTTGTTTCTTCAAACATTTCCTCTTTCTATGTTCTTGGTTTGATTGTGGACAGATTTACTAAGAACTCATTTCAGAAAACTGCTTTCCAGATAAAGTCTACTAGTAATTGAAGGCATCGATCAAACTAATGTTACCTTCTGATCTCCACAAACTTTACTGTTCAGTGAAGAGAATCAAAGTTTGTTGAGGATTTCTAAAAAACCCACAGGTGAAGGTCTGAGAAGAACTCAGATCAATGGTCTAAATGTGAAATCAAGACTCGTGGTCACAAGTTTTAAGGCTTCTGTTAACAAGAAAGTTCAAACTAACGGAGAAGTACTGAGAAACTTAAGATTTCAGTCCTCAGACTGTCTGAAGGTTCAAACTAACAGAGAAGTACTCAAGAACCTTTAGGTTTTCAGTCCTCAGACTGTCGAATGGTTCAAACTAACAGAGAACTACTGAGAAACTTTCAAAATTTCAGCCCTCAGACTGTCGAAAGGTTCAAACTATCAGAGAAGTACTCAAGAACTTTTAGGATTTCAGTCCTCAGACTGTCTGAAGGTTCAAACTAACAGAGAACTACTCAGGAACTTAGAAGATATCAGTCCTTGGACTGTGTGAAAGTTCAATCCAACAGAGAACTACTGTGGGACTTAGAAAATTTCAGCCCTCAGACTGTGTGAAAGCTCAGGTCCTGAGGACTCGGGAGGTGTGGAGGCTTTGGAAAGTCTTGGAACTGAGGGTTCCACCCTCCAGCACAAAGGCTGAAGTCCAACCTCCTGAGAAAAACAGTCGAGCTGAGACTCGAGTTTAAAAAAAATTCGAAAACGACAAAAAATAGATGATAAATGCGCAAAAAAAAGAAGAATTAGTATCTGAGCGAATAGCTCAGGGGAAAAGAAGACTGACTACCAAGCGGAGGGTCGCAGGTTCAAGACCCGCCACCGGCAGTTTTCTTTCTTTGTCTTTGTCAGGATTTTCAAAAAGTTTAAGAAGTGTCTGGTCTTGAACCAGCGACCTGCAGCTCCATAGGCAAATCCTTAACTCACTGAGCTACAGATCAGATAAAAAGAAATGATTTCGTCGTCCCTTTGGCATCGTAGTTCCTGAAGTGACCACATGGGTGGAGCCAAGGCGGAGTCTGGGTGGAGTCAGGGCGGAGAGTAGGCGGGGAGGTAGGTGGCGGCCTCCCCCCCCAACACCCCCCCCCCCCCCCCCCCCCCCCCCCCACCCCCCCCCCCCCCCCGAGTTGTTGGAGTCGCCACGAGTTCTTCGAGTCTCGACTGGTTTTTCCGAGTTTCTTGAGTTTCCACGAGGTCGGAGGCAGAACAAGTTGTCATGAAGAGGTGTTGAAGTCGGCCAGTATGGAGTGACTTTTTACAGCGACTCGAAGTAAGACCACTAGAAGAGCAGGTCTTTAACCACCATCCATAAAATCCATGGAGTCGGCTCCAGAGAAATGAAGGGAGGTCAACTTTTATCAACCTTCATCCAGATGTTCAACTTGATATCTTTACTTTGACATTTTTAGCACCACAAACCTTTAGTATCACACTTTATTATCATTCATTAGGACTTTAATGGAATCCACCAGCAGATGTATTTTTTGTTGACAAACTTTATTCTTGTCGTCAATGGACTGCAGTATTTAAAACTGTTCCTTCTATTTGACCTCATGTTTCTTAGTTTTAGTGGAGAAAGTTATTTCAATTGTCGATTAGTCTCTTAAAAACCAAATAATAAATTGGATTAGTCAAGAGGTTGAAATTTCTTACTTTGTCATATTTTAAATGTGACAAAAAAATATAAAAATAAAGCATCTTGAGACAATTTGACCTGTAATTGGCATTATATAAATAAAATTGAATTAACATTGTATGTATTTTGTAATGTTGGACTAATTCAGCCATATATGTTGGAAAACACATTTTCTTTGTCCATTAATCTGTTGATTGTTTTCTCCAGTAATTCATTTCTTGTTTTGGTTTATAAAATGTCAAACCCAAATATATTCAGTTTACTGTCATAAAAACCAAAAAGATTTACATTCATGATGCAGGAATCAGGCAGTTTTTCACTTTTTATCTTAGTTTAGTCAGAAAGATAGTTGATAATGTGTGAATTGTTGCAGCTTGTGAGCCATAAAAGGTTTTAATCTTTGGGGCCGAGTGTCAAAAAACATTTAGAAACCAACATCAACAAAACACTCAACAAAGATTTGAACATCATTAAAGGGAAATCCAACTTTTGCATGACAATGTCTGATTAAAGGAAATTTATTTCCAACGTAAATGTGTGATATTCATCCTCTGGAGCTTTCTCTTCACATCGTTTTCCACCTGGACTGGTTTGGTCAGGAGCATGTGCAACAAACATTTGAAAAACTGCACTTTAACATCAATGAATGACACTGAAGTTTAATCTCTACATAAATGAGACTGAGTCTGGATGTGCTGCTCTGTCATTAACTCCTAAGTTTAGGGAAAGTTCAAACAAAAGAGGACAGTTCAAATAAGACTTGAGAATGAGCTTATTTTGAACAAACATCTCAGACTTTCTGAGCTTCAGCACCTATAGCAAGATATTTTAACAACAAGCAACTCAAGAGATCCAGAAGTTGGAGAGAGTTAGCTTTAGCTGAGCCAAAGAACATGTGGGACGCTAACCTAGCAAACATTTCAGACTTTTCTCTGTGAATTCTGAGAAATAATTGACTATTTAATGACAGAGCTACACATCTTAACTCAGTCTCATTAAAACAGACTCTAATTCAGTGTCATCCATCCATATTAAAGTGCAGTTACCCAAAATGTTTGTTGCATGAGCTCCAACAAAACCTGTCCAGGTAGAAGGCCACTTTGACAAACAGGAAGTGGAAGATTCCAAGCAGATTTATAGAAGGGGGAACCGGACTGTACTAAGTGTGGTCCAGTATAGAGGGGTGATTTGTGGGTTTTTAAGGCTGATAATGATTATTAGTGAGACATTTGGAGTAGATAATCATTTGCAGTGAATAAAAGTATTTAAAATCTTGGAGTTAAACTTAGAAGAACACAAACTCTAACAGAAAACTTTAATACATTTTTGTGTTGTTTACAGATGTTAAGTTAAAGTTTTATTTGTGACGTATAACCAATCAAATCACTCCAGAAGACAGAGCGACCACAGGTAGATAAAGGTTCAGAGCAAAAGTAGCGCCATTTTTAAATGTATTTATTACCGTAAATCAGTAAAAAATAAAATACTGATAATCAGTAAATCAGTCAGCCCACAATTACTACAATTCTACAATGTATGTCTCTTTCCTTTGACTTGTTAATTGTTGTTTTCTGGATTGTACTCAGCTGCATGCCTTCGTCCATCCGGCCTCCGTTGACTCGTCCCGCCTGCCGTCTCTGGAGCTGAAGCTGGATTGGAACAGACCAAAGTACAGTCCAATCACGATGCCAGCTGCCTCTCAAAAGACTCCTTCATCAGGTGGCGGCACTTCTTCTGAGGGGAAGCTGAGCTGGACCGGCAGAACTTTGGAGATGTGTTCCAGTGGTTGGTGGATGTGTGGGGAGATAGAGAGGGACCTTTGAATTGTTCAGAAAGGAAAACAGGGAACCCATTGGTAGTTTTAGTTTAGGGTGCTACTGCGGTGTGTTTTTGGGTTTTAAGAGTTGAACAGGAAGAGTTTTTTTTGTATTGATTATCTTTTACTTTGTTCCTGGTTGGAATGCCCATCAATGTCAATGTGAAGTTCACTTTTAGTTCTGTTTATTTATTTTTATTTTACTAAGACCCACTTGCTTTTAACTCCCTCACACGTTGTGTTGTAAACTTCAAAACTCTTTCAATTAAATACTCGTCTAACCCTCTGGAAACCAGCGTTTGGACTGTTTTTATGTTGCTCCTCACTTACTTCAGACAGCCAGGACATAACAACGTTTTGTGGACTAAAGGCTTTTCTATGACTTTTTAGAGCAACATGCTATACTATGACATTTTTTGGGCGACAGGCTACACTATGACGTTTTTTGGGCGACATGCTACACTATGACGTTTTTTGGGCGACATACTATACTATGACGTTTTTTGCCGACATGCTATACTATGATGTTTGTTGAACGACATGCTATACTATGACGTTTTTTGGCGGTTATTTTAAAGACCCAGCTCCTGGCGGCTTTGAGTGAAAGTTTAACATCCATCAAAACGGAACTACAGACAGGTAAATCTGAGCTGTCGGTCAGTATTTCAAACATCAAGTCTGACCCGGCTGCCCTAAAGCACGCGTGGCTGAAACGGAAACTTCACTCTCCACATCACCGACGACATCATCACACTCCAAAGCAGAGCATCTGTCTGCTGAACTTTTAAAAGTGGACTATAAATGTGAAGAATGTGAGCAGCAGCAGCCTGTGAGCAGCAGAACAGATGTGATCAGAAAGAAGTCATTTTCTTTTTTCTTTTCTTTCTGGTTGACTTGATGCTGTCAGATGCAGATGTTGGAGCTGATTCTGATCTTTCAGGATAAAAAGCTGCTTTTCCTTCAGACTTTTCAGGAAATTGTTCTCTCAGGTTTTCTCTGCTATTGATATTTTTATTATCTGTGATTATTTCATTATTGTAAAATAAAGTTTGAGGACTCATTTAGTCATTTTATTCCTGAAATCTTTGACGTAACAGAACTAAACTTCCATTTTCCTTCTTGTACGTCTGATACTAGAACTAAACGTATCTTCAACATGGATCATCTGGTTTTAATGAATCAGCAGCAACATCAAAACAACAAATGAGACAATTTTCAACAAATTCATGAAACTGATGTCATTTAAAACTATCAGTCTGTTTTAGTGTCAAATTAAAGCTGATTACTGACAACTAGAACGTTAACGTTACTGTTTTAATCACATTTAAGTTTCCTGAACGTTACATTAACATCAACCAGCCACAGTTTTATGAACTTAATGAACCACATTACAGGAACACAACACACTTCAGCTGTTGACAGGAAACAACACAAACATGGTTAGCTTGATGCTACATTTAGCTGCTAATCAGGACTGGTCAGCTAGCTCGGTTAGCATCGCTAATTCACATTAAAGCTAATATTCACTGGATGCTAACTCTGTTCTCTGGTCAACACACAAATAAACTCCACCAACTCCTGGGGTTCATTGCTCACATTATATCTGACTCTGAAGTTGAACATAAAGTTCATTAAAACCAGCACTGATCAGTAAATTATCATTTATTACCAACCAGCTGTCGGAGTCCTTCAGTGTCTGTTGGTCCAATCAGCCCAAGGACTGAATTACTGAACTGAAAATTAAAACAAGACAACACACAGTAAAACTGTCTGTGGAAAATGTGCTGCTGCTCCACCGATAAATACCAAGAAACTAAAACAAACTTGGTGGAAGTGTTGCTTTTAGTGATTTTTTTAAATAAATAGCAAGTATGAGGCTTTTATTTTTCTGGAAGTAAAAGGAAACATTGCTTATCCGTAGTTTTGCTAACTTAACTTTAGCTGCACTTTCACCATGTTCTAACAGACCTTTTTTTTAAAAATATTAAAATAGCTGCACTTCCTTTGTATATTTGGTCATTTCTTATGTTGCTGCTGTTTCATTGCAATTATATTTTAATAATATCACTTTAAATACAGATAATTGAAAAGAAAAAACTGGCTCTGAAATACTCAATGGACTGATACGTCATCTAGTGTTAAACTGAATAAGAATTCTTAATAATATAAAATGTAACTGACTGAGCTGTATTAATTAAATCGAGATATTTCAAATTGAAAGAAACACAACATTGACTGAAAGACTTGTCAATTAAACCTTAAATTCATTTACCTAAGAAAACCATCCTTTAATGTCTTACCTTAAATGATCTACATTTTTGAAAAATATAGGTACAAAGTAAAGGTTTCACACTAAAGATGAATCACTGATGAACATTTAATTGCATTCACTATATTATTATGAGGAAACAGATATCCATTTCTGATATTTGTATCAAATATGTTTATGTCTATAAAATGTACTGGACATCAATAAAAATGTCTGCATAGTGAAAAATATGAAGTCCATCTGCATTTATACATCATATTCATATTTAAATAACAGGAACTGCAGCCCACGTTCAGTCAAGTTAGCAGAATTACGGATAAACAATGTTTCCAGTTATCTCTTGCAAAATAAAAGCTGTAATTTGTTTTACGGAAAAATTACATGATTTCAAAAATGTGAGTTAATATCTCTGTTCTTTGTTTCAGTTTTTTTCTCTCCAACAGTGTATGGTCAGATAACTGTGGAGCTCATGTTAATGTTAATGATACATTAGAATAAAATAGAATAAACTTTATTGTCCATCTAAGGCAGTAAAATAGTCTTTAGCCTCAACCAGGAAAACAAACGTTTCCATAAGATTAAAAATAGGACAAAATACAACACTATTGTGTTCCATTCATATCCTGATGTGTTCACTCTTATATTTAATGTCCCTGCAGTTGGAATGAAAAAACCTTGTAGATCTTTTCCTCACTGTTACTGTATTTTCCTTCCAGCCTTGGTCTGGATCATTGGGAACATCTAGTCTGATGGACTGAGAGCTACAGAGAACATGAACATCCAGCTGTGGTTGTCTGATGAGTCTTCTCTCCTTCATCACTGTGAGGAAGAGCAGCACTGATGTCTTCCTCATCCTTCCAGTAATAACAATAATGCTGCAGATTCAGCTCCTCTCTTCATAATACAACTTGTCTTGTGACTGTTTGGTTTTTACACTTCACTGTCAGCAACAGATTATATACTTCGTCCATTTTAGTACATGTGTTTACACATCTTTACAGTTCACAATAGTTAAACAATGTAGTTTTTAAATGTGCAGTAACGGAAATAATGAAGCTCTTGACCTGAATGTGTTGATGTTTTAATGCTGCATATCTGCTATAAATAACGTGGACTTTTTATATTGTAGTTCTGCTACAACAGCAGAGATGAAGTTAAAGGTGATAAATGGAACCTGTGACTACTAAGAACAGAGAATAATAAACTGCTGAGAGTTGGTCTGTCCTGTAAGTGAAAGATAAACAGGAAGTGGCTCACTGAGGATGTCGTCCATTCAGTCTCCTTCTTCACAACCAGATGAGGTTTTCCTTCTGCTGGCTTCACTCAGAAGATTCTCACAGTGAACATGAGACACCTGAGATGAAGACAGATGTCACAGTATCAGCATCAACAGCAGAGGTTCATTTTAAAGCATCCCTGGATAGATTTCCTCTGTCATATATAGTTTTCCAAGCAGCGAAAGACAGAAAAGCCTGTAGTCACTTTAGCTTTAGGGGAGAGGATTTTATTCTTCAGCTTATCTGTGCTGTAATTTAAATATAATAACTGTAGTGTTCATCATTACTTTGGACATATTATGGGAGGTCATTTTTCTAATCTGCACTAGGATGTACTACAACGTGAACCAGTCATTAAACCACGTTAACGACTAGAGAGTAGATTTACTGTTTTCTCCAGTTTAACTTCAGAGACTCGGCAGATATTCAGGACTACTGACAACACAGAACCTTAACCTTACTGTTTTAATCACATTTAGGTTTTCTAAACGTTACATTAATGTGAACCAGCGTCTTCATGAACAGTTTTATTAACTAAATGTACCACATTACAATAACACAACACACTTCAGCTGTTTACATGAAACTCAACACAAACATCGTTAGCTTAATGCTAGGTTAGCTTAATGTTACGTTAGCTTTAATCAGACTACAATTGAGCAGCTAGCTCGGTTAGCATCGCTAACATTAAAACTAATATTTACTGGATGCTAACTTTCTTCTCTGGTCAACACACACTGAAACAAACTCCACCAACATCTGGAGTGCATGGCACACATTACATCTGACACTAAAGCTGCATATAAAGTGCATTAAAAGCGGCACCGATACGAAAATAAACATTAACTTACCGAACTATCAGAGTCCTTTAAGTGTCTGCTGGTAGCATCAGCTCAAGGCAGAAAACTGGTTAAAACAAGCCAACGGGCAGGAAAACTGTCTGTGGAAAATGTTCTGCTGCTCCAACGATTAATAAACCAACAGTTATTATATCAGAATTAATCCAAAGGAGAAAAGCAGAGTCTCTGCTGCCTCCTCCGTAGGACCTGTCAATCATTCCAGACCAGACTGTCAATCAAGTAGCCCCGCCCCCTGGCTTCGCAAAACTTTAACGCTCTATAAAAAATTCAATATTGATTTATTTTAAGATCGGCCACCTAATCTCTCAGTTTGACCATGAAAACTAACGGAAAAATATACATCTATATAGTCTATGCACCGTACTCTGTTTGGCTCCACACTTGCTGATGACCACTTCCGGTCTTAGAAAATGAAAAAACGGACCTTTTTTCGTTTGTCTCTTTCTGATTTTACTTTTTTGTTATTCTAAATCTAAAATGAAAATCAGCGCATTTTTAAAATTTCGTACATCCCTTTTTGATCATGAAAAGGAAAAACGCCTTGTATTTCAATTTTAATTTTTGTATTTTAAAACGAAAATCAAATAACCACTCCTTTTTTGTTTTTCAATACCCGTTTCAGAACGGAAAATCCAACTGCCAGATAAATACACGGACCGTTTAGTATGTCGTCCTAAATGTGGAAAAAGACATCATAGTTTAGTATGTCGTTGAAAATATCACTAAAACGTCATAGTTTAGTATATCATCCAAAATATCACAAAAACGTCATAGTTTAGTAGGTCGTCCAAATTGTATAAAAACAGTCATAGTTTAGCATGTCGTCCAACAAGTGGAAAAAAGGTGCCCAGGTAGCCAACCAGTTGAGAGGGCCACTCCTAAATAGGACTGTGTCAGAGACGCAGGTTCGATTCCAGCTCATGGCCCTTTACTGCAGGTCTTCCCTGCTTCTGTCTTCCTCTCTACTTACACATTGAATAAAACCAACAAAAGGGCCCAAAAATAACTTCGAAAAAAAAATAACAGTTTAGTATGTCGTCCTAAATGTGGAAAAAAAATGTCATAGTTTAGTATGTCGTCCATAATGTCATCAAAACGTTTTTTCTGAATTGGTTTTAGTACATTTTCTCAATTATAGTTATATCTGTAACATTTTAATTGCACGGCTTTAACTTGTAAAATACTTGAAGTATTTGATATTTTGGTATAGGCACTTTTATTGCACCACTGGATACAATCTACCTAAAGCCCTGCAGCTCACTCAAATCGAAAGGCGGTTTGTTCTGATACAAATACTCTATTTCATACTTGCTCTGGGTGTATAAACATATCATTGCATGCTCTCAGTCTTTACTTTAAGATTTATATTTGCTATAAAAAAAATTACTTTGTGCTCGCTCCAGTGTCTTTGTCACTAACAGACTTGAATATAAATCAGGCTCACTGAAAGGTTTGGCTATTTATACTCTACTGTACCTCTGCTCAGGGGACGGTGACTCATTATGTATTCTGTACACAGACAGTATTACGTACCTGGAGACACCCACCAGTTAATGGGGTGGGTGGGTGCATGGTGTGTCTCCGGGAAGGGGAGGAGACTGAAAGCCTGAGTCACTGACTGCTGCTGTAAACCGTCCTGTCCCCCTTCAGCCTCGGTGCCCCAAAGACATCAGTGGGTTTCTTTTTTCCAGACACTCATCTTAGAGTGTGATATCACTGCCTGCTGCTGGAGTCCCACTCAGGATCATTACCTGTAGGCTGCAGGCACACACGACACACACAGCCCACACACACAATGAATATGATGAATTCTATGCATTATTGTAAGGAGCAAACTGTCACAGCAGCAGAAGGCAATATTTCACATATACTGCTTGTATTCTCTGACTTACATGGATTAGAGGACACTCAGACTGTGGTGTCATTGTGAGAAACTGAATGACTGAAGTTCAATATGATAGTTAAAGAGAAACAGCTGTGCTCTATAATGAAACCTTTGAAAAGACACCAGACTTAACCATGAGTAGATTTACAGTAAAAAATGATTTCCACACTGCATCAACTTAGATATAAAATACACAGCAAAAAAATGGTCCCATCTAAACTCTCTGCTTGCATCTGGACAGAGTACATTTTTTAGATCAAAGATGACAGCAGAATCTCAGTATTTTCAGTCTAAGCGAACAATGTTTCTTCACATTGGTGCAGCAGTGCCAGATTGATTCAGTCTCAGGTTGGCTTTCTAAACACTGATCAGTGTCACTAATTTGTTACTGACGTTGGTTCCACATTTCAATAAAAAAGAACCACTTTAATAATCATAGGCAAAGATTCCTAAATATTCGGACACATGCATTTGTCCCCTTCAATTAAAAAAAAAAAAAAAAAAATGCTATAATGTATACTCATCGATGCAAAGGCAAAGATGCCTTCAATAGGGGTGGGTCTTTTTCTTCAGTGTCCCAAACACAGATATGTGCGAAATGTCCTGAAAATGCAGGAAGCTTTGAATGTAAGCAGAAATCTTGCTGACACATGTCTGAGCCATTAAAGTCTAGGATTTTTTCTGGAGTTAAAAACCCTTGGAAGTATTACTAAATTTTGTTTGGAGCCACAAAAGAAGACCAAAAAATAAACTATCCTTGCTGTGCTGAATCATAAGGGATGATATTAAATACCTGAGGGCCCAGCTTTATATTCCTTTACATTTAGAATTCTCACATGACATTTCCACTATGCAAAATGGTGCAGAAAAGGCACAAAATGGTGCATAAAAAAAATCACCAGAATGCAGGAATGTTAATAATCATCTACTAAACCAAACATGAGACCTGCGCAGCATAAAGTCTGACACCACAGCTCGTGCTTAATGCGCTCTTCATGAAAAAAACAGCCTGACCAACAAAAGAAACAGGCTTGCGGATTTTCACAGTTTGCTGCACGAGTATAAAGATCAGCACAGTTTTCATTCATGCATTCATTCTGTGCTTACTCAACCTCAACAAACATCTGTCTTCATTTCCTCTACATCTAGATGATCTCTTTCATACTTCTACAGAACATGAAGGATAAAAATCGCATGAACTTTGCCTGAAAGTAATTTTCCAAATTGAAAACTGTCAATATGTAGTAATTAGATGGATATTTTCGGGGCCTTTCCTCCAATACGGAGGGCAGCGCAGTATAAAAGGGCAGCCTGGGCGTTATTGATTGGCCCATTCAGTCGCGTTGAAGCAGGAGACCGTGTGCAGACTCCCCTCCAGCAGCAGTGCGGAGCAAAACTGTGGCACCAGTCTGACTCAGTGAGTCGCTTTAAGACCATCAGTGCCATGGCACCATCACATCCTCCGGCCACTGGATCCCCCGCAGTTTCCTATTAGAGCCAGTGCGCCACTAGGGGAATCATTTTACGCCAATATCTACAAGCAGAACCCGACTGTGGAGATTCTCTGTCCTCCTGTTGCGCCATGGAGAACTCCAGCCTGCTGGGCGGCAGGGCGCAAAATGCTGCCCTGATGGACTTTCTTTTGTCGGACACTTTGATGCAAGTTGTGGACTCTCCAGAGGTCGGCGTCCTGGATGGATTAGGACTCGCCAGCGGTGCCATGTTTCTTGAAGCATCCAGGAATGCCGCTGGAGCGGAGTTCATGGCCGCTCCCCCGACGGAATCCCCTCACCTGATGCCTGCCTTCTGGGATTCCCCGCTGAGCCACGGAATCAATGTATTCGTGGGACTGGTCCTGTGCTTCACTATGTTGGGGCTGGGCTGCACGGTGGAGGTGAGCCAGCTCGGGCAACACATCCGCAGACCCATCGGGGTGCTGCTGGCTCTGGTGTGTCAGTTCGTTATCATGCCCTTGGTGGCCTTTCTGTTGGCTTTAGCCTTCTCTCTGGATGATGTGGCAGCGATGGCCGTTCTCCTGTGTGGCTGCTGTCCTGGAGGGAACTTATCAAACATTATGTCTCTGCTGGTGCACGGAGAGATGAATCTAAGGTACTGTGCTCACCCATACATGACATGAAGTGAGTTATCATGTCAAACTGAAAACTGCATTTTCCGTTTTTTCTGTGCGTAAATGCAAGAATATTACGCACAGAAATAACAGAAAATACATAAAGTTTACGCATGACTTTAACGTCCTGCGTGCTTTCTCAAAGTGAGTTGTTTATCAAATTTAAACAAAAATGATCAAATTTTTTTTTGAAAAAGAGAGCGATCACGTCCACTTTACACTCCTGTAACAGCGCGTCTTTGCTCTCCTCTCCAGTATCATCATGACCATATCTTCCACTCTGCTGGCGCTCGTTTTGATGCCGCTCTGTCTGTGGATCTACAGCCGGGCCTGGATCAACACACCTGTGGTCAACCTCATGCCCTTCGGGGCGATCATCCTGACCCTGTGTAGCACCCTCATCCCTATTGGTTTAGGAGTTCTGCTTCGGTACCGTTACACGCGTGTGGCCGACATTGTTTTAAAGGTAATGTCAAGTGAGCAATTTATCAAAGTTACTTTTCAGAATCAGCTCACCGACTTAGTGACAGTGGCACTTTTGGTTAGGGACCACCTTTGCGCAAAAGCGCACTGCGTATTTTTCAGTGCCTGCCGTCAGAGGGGAGATGGTGACCGCAGGAAGAGTGACATCAGAGTGTCAGGAAGAGCTCCTCCTTGCCATTTATGATAAAAGCCACCCGTAAGGGAGGGCCACATCAGTTAGAGCAGACAATAACGTTAGGCAGCAGAGATGCGCTGATGCAGGCCTGTTTGGAAAGTCAAGTCAGTTTCAATTGGAGCTGAAAGAGAGGCTGCAATCCTAACAACTTATGGCACCCTTTAGACTTATGATAAACATAAAGAAAGAATTCAAAAAACAACAACGAAAGAAAACATAATAATGAAAAGCAAAAAAAAAATAATAATAATGAAAAATCTTAGAAGAAAGCATGAATATGGCATGTAAAAGTCTCTTTAAACCCCTCTGTGTCTGCAGGCCTCTCTGTGGTCTCTGCTGGTCACCCTTGTGCTGCTGTTCATCCTGACCGGAGCGATGCTGGGGCCAGAGCTGCTCTCCACCATCCCACCTTCTGTCTACGTGGTGGCCATCCTGATGCCTCTGTGTGGCTATGCTGCAGGTTATGGCCTGGCTGTGCTCTTTGACCTCCCTCCCAACAGCCGCAGGGCCGTCTCCCTGGAGACAGGGTGCCAGAATGTGCAGCTCTGCACCGCCATCCTCAAGCTGGCCTTCCCCCCTCAGCTGATGGGGGGCATGTACATGTTCCCTCTGCTGTACGCCCTGTTCCAAGCAGCCGAGGCTGGCATTTTCATCCTGGTCTACAGGATGTACAGGAAGAATGTCCTGCACAAACCAGACCCCATGGTGGACGGTGAGGACACGGACATAACATATCAAAGGTTTGAGGATGAGGACTTTGACGCGTCTTATGGTGCGGTGACAGTGAGCGACCCAAACTCCATCATGCTGGACCCCTGTCCTCCTGATCCTACTCCCGTTTAATGTGCAAATAAAAAAGAATGATGTATGGGAGCAGAATAAGAGCTGCAGGTGGATTCATCATTTTGACTGCTGTCATTCATACGAGAAAAAAACTGGAAAACAGGGAGAATATGGGACACTATGCAGGGAAATCCAGAATGTTTATCATCAGTATGACTGATTTAAAAGAGGTGCTTCATGTCATAAGCTTAATTCATTCAACCTAAACACTCATGACTATTGTAGAGATATAAAAATACACCATGTTTGGAAATGCTGCTGGTACATATAGTCAAACTTACATTAATCAGTAAATCACACAATCAGAACAGTTTCAGTGCTCTATGTGTGTGCGTGTGTGTGTGCGTGTGTGTGTGTGTTTGAGACTAAAAGTCATGCCACAAACATATCAGCATTGTGCAGATTTCCAGACAAGCCTGTGCCAAACCAATATCTGTGCTCCACAGTCTGAACAAACTGTATCATATGTGTATATTACAAACTGTATCCAGAGAAATTAAAGTGACTAAACTGAACTTGTACACCTTGGTCACGTTTTTTTGCTGCCACACCTGGCTTTAATCAGACCTGATGGCGCGCTCGTGTTGCCCATCTATTTAAATAGTTACCATCAGCAGGCTTGGTTGGTTGAACAAAATGGCAACGTATGGTGAGGAGCCAGTCGACAGCTACTTCTATTCATCTTACAACCCCTACCTGGGCAGATACCCCCGGTCCAGGGACGCGGGGTGGAAATACAAAAGTTACCTCTCCCACTATGGAGACTCTTCTGACGCCTTCAACAACCACCAACGCGCCCGGCTGAAGTCCATCTTATCCCAGATCAATCCCAAACTCACCCCGAGGCTCAGGAAGGCGAACACCAAGGATGTGGCGGTGCAGGTCAACCCGAAGAAGGACGCCTCGGTGCAGTGCTCCATCGGCCCGCGGACCCTGCTGGCTATGAAGCGGGACTTCCAGCGTAAGAGGGGGCAGGAGCCCTCGTCGTCCGGCGGCCTTGGGAGCCCCAAGGTGGCGGGCGTTGTGCGTTACCCCCGCACCCTGGCCGTGTATTCCCCCATAGCGTACCGGAGCGTCACCTCCTTCCTGGTGGATGAAAACAACAACAAGGAGGCCACCTGCGACACGGAGCCGCCCGGTGACCCGCCAGCGGGAGACACCGAGGGGAAGAAGGACGAAGACAGCCAGGCTAGTGAGGACGGAAAGACCGGAAAGCTTCCAGAGCAGAACAAAAAGACCAGGACCAAGCAGCAGGGGAAGACTGGGGAGGGACAGCCGGCTGCAGAGGAGTCAAAGGGCAGGTCCAGGGTCCGCTTCCAGGTGAGCTGGTCCTCCGGCAGCCATCTTGTTTACACCCTCCAACGGTTACTTCCGGGTAGCACGAGCAGCCTTTATCTGAAACAGCAATAACGGTTATATTTATGTTTACAGGGACATGATAAGTCGTTTTGCTCCTTCAGAATGTTATAGATGTCTGCCAATATTGTTCATTGATTTTTCAAAGATGGCTGTTAAGAAAAATAAAAACAAAATGCATTAACTATATTTTCAAAATACAATACAAAACATTAAATCTTTAAACTACCTGGATTTTCATTGTTCACTGTTAGACTTCTTGTTTCAAAGTAGGATCATTATATAGCAGTTAAAATTTAAAGGGTAATTTCATTCTACTCTACTAAACCCGGCCTTCATCAAATTCACATTGATATAAATGCACATGAACAATGTGATAAACAAAACCTAATTTTCTGCCAATCCGGTATCACCAGAATGATGCTGTGTTGTTGAAAGTCATTTATGTGGTACAGTTGAAATTTTCAATTATGACAATCTTCATCTGATCATGAATACCTGGATTGTTCTCATGAGGACAGTTAATTTCAACTAAACTAAGCACATATGGAATAGTCAAATTTAAATGGGGAGCTTTGGGGAAAAATGGCATTAATACTGCAGGAGACTGAACAAACTCACTAATTTGCCTTTCTGTCCATCAGTTTCTGGAACAGAAGTACGGATATTATCACTGCAGAGAATGCAATCTGCGATGGGAGAGTGCCTATGTGTGGTGCGTTCAGGGCACCAACAAGGTGAGCTAATGTTTAAGGGCTGTTATGACTGCATTTCACCCAAGTCATGCTTTTTAGATGGTGAGCCTTCTGTAAAACTGTTAGGGGCTAAAATATATCTTACTGGTGCATTTTTTAAGAGACCTCTGCTGTAACCACAGTGGTGTGTGTTCTAGGTTTACTTCAAACAATACTGCAGGAAATGCCAAAAGGACTTCAACCCGTACCGTGTTGAGGACATCACATGTCATGTAAGCCCTGTTCTCTCTCGCTCTGTAAATTTAAAAAGCTTATATGGGTCACCAATACTTGTGAACCGTTTTCCTTTTTTTTTTTAGGTTCTGAACACCAAATGGTGCAAAGACCGTATTGAAACTTAAATTTGGCGGCCTAAAAATACTCAAACGTGAAATTTTGCACACACATCTGGACCAGTGAAAAATTTTATATTTTAGGGAATTGCATAGATGTGAGCCAAATGGCTCTACAGCGCCACCTGTAAAATTTCAAACATTTACTACGGTCAGTACATGTCACCTATAGTTATGAAATTAGGTAGGCATAAGCAACTCAAGATGCACAAAAATGTAATTGACAGCCATACCCATAACACAACAGGAAGTCGGCCCTTTTGAATTATGTATCAAGTTTTGGACAATTTTCGACTAATTTTTGCACATTTTCAAAAGCTATAAACTCAACCACGGGAACTCCGACAGAGCTCAGATTTGGCCAGGATGTACAGCAGGCATGGGTGATCAAAAGTGTGAGGGTGTGGAAATGCCAGCCCCTGGGATTTTGACATTATGCCATGAAACAGGAAATGCTGTATATCGAGCCTGTACATGCTCCAATCTGTCTCAAACTTGACATGTGTGATCAGATTCCGGCCCTCATTATATCCATAGGTCAAAATACAGTCACAGTGATAGCGCCACCTGGTGGATGGACAGGAAATGCTCTCTAACTAGCCTGTACATGCTCCAATCTGCTTGGAGTCGTCCACTAGCAAGGATGTGAAGACCTGATGCTGCTTGTAGCTTGAATTTTTTTCCCTTTCCCCTCAGACTTGCAACAAAGCACGCTGTTGCTGCGCGCTAACACAACGGCACGTCGATCCCAAGCGACCCCACAGACAGGACTTGTGCGGCAGATGCAAAGGCAAGCGTCTCTCCTGCGACAGCACATTCAGCTTCAAATACATCATCTGAGCAGCATCTCGGCTAAACTTTGCTCTGTAGCTCATCTACACGAGTCCTGTGTGGGACATCTTCAGCCCAGATGTCATTATCATATCAACAGATGTTTGATGTTTCAGTACTTTATTTCACACCTGTTTTGTGTTGATGAAAATAATGGTAAGCACCACACGCTTTAGTGTAATAAATGGCTATCTTGCATTTTGTACGGAAGCATTCTTTCACTCAAAACGCTGCTTTCTGTCGGCATGCTGAAGTGCTTCAGTCATAATACTTCAAGAGAGTTGGAGTCTTGACCGGTTTCCTCGGACAGTAATGCTGAAGACGACAGATTTAACTTCTGCAGCTACATGTTTTAAGTTTAATGAGATGTGGAGGAAACGGTGTAACAATTCAGACTGTGCTTGTGCAGCGAGTAAAGTGGAGCTTGAAGCCTCCAGTCAGTGAGAACTGTATTGCTGTTGCACTTTGCTCCAAAGCTGCTGTGGCTGACACAAAAATAAGAACTCAGACATAATGCAAAGACAAATGCAAGATATAAAAAAAAAAAAAATCTAATTCACCCATTTAGAATAACCATGGAAGTTGGGTTAGGATAATCTTATATAAAGTTTGTGCATTAGCTGAATTGAGACAAAATTCAGGTTGTAACTAAATGAAATTGGTTTAATAACTTAATTTTTTTCTTCACCGCAGGTTTAGGTTTTCAAATCCCCTCATCCACATACTAAACAGTTCAGAGTGTTAGAAATTAGATTTTTCAATGAGAGTATCATGAATTTTACAGGTAAATTCCACTAAAGCAAGGAATTTGGGAATATTTTTCAGATGCAATGTGACCAGTTGTGTACTAAGTTTAAGCTCCACTCACTAATACAGTTAAGATTATGTTGTACTGTTGCACTTTACTAATGCCAGTGAAATTCTAGCATGCTATTGTTTTAAAAAAATTAGTGCATAGGAATGAAAACATTTGTTGACTTTGATTAAAAAAAAAAAAAAATATATATATATATATATATATATATATATATTGTGGGGGAATTTAAGTTGGTTTTCAGGTTTAAATGTGTTGAAATGAACAGTCAGTGTTGCATTAGTTTCTTAAAAGCTACTAAATGAAGAAATGCATAAACATCAAAAATTACTGAAGAAACTAACAGGAACGAGTACATTTTCTACATGTTAGACTTGTGTTCAAAGTTATGGTAACTAAGTACATTACACACAAATTCCTTTTAAATAACAGGGAACTTAATTTTTCATTTAAAAAAAAATCAAGACTTGTGTTTATGCTATCAGTCATTAAGGTTTAAACTAAAAAAAAAATGCTTTGAAGAGGAAAAGCTCATGCCTTTAACCTGATGTAGTCTGTTGGTCGAAAATAATTTCGTTAGTTGTTACAAGTCACAAAAATCAAGGCAAACAGTCACTGGAGCATTTGAGTGGGAAACATTAAGCAGAAGATCTGGGCATCAAACACTATTTCTTGCTTTCTTGTGAATTTTTATGCATCAACTTATGGACTTGTCTTTGGTAAAGACAGACAAATCAGGTACAATAAATACACACTGAAATCTACACTTATGTATCTAAAATATTAATTTCAACAATTTAAACAAAACCTTGAATTTTGGTATGTGTGGTTTGTGCACCAGAAAATCCTTTACCAGCATCTTGTGACTGCAGTCTGACTCTTACCCAAATCTCAGCAAGAAAACATGTTTTTACACTCAGAATAACTTGAGACTGAGCTCATTCTGTATGATTAGGTTTATTTATCCAGAGAGAAGGCTGGTATGTGAGTGAACAAGGAAAAAATGTATAATGCAGCTCTACATTAAAACATCTTCCAGGTAAATAATATTAAATAATTAAGAACAGCATTCAAATGTACCAGACAAGCAGGAGGAGAAAAAAAAAAGCTCTCTGAGGAATGAGTACAGTGACTGTTACAATGTGCCATGACAAGCTTTCCAAAAAGCATTCAGCTAACGGTTCATGTCCTGCAGTCACAGCAGCAAGTAGGGCCATTCTGAAAGTGTAGCGCAGCTTCAACGACGGCCGTTTTCCTCCTCGGAAAAAAAAAACAAAACTGGATCAGGATGCGGCGGAGGATGAGCGCTGCTTTGCAACGGGATCAGCCGACACGGACAAACACAGACCTTAGTCTCCCCCTCGACAGGATTTACACAGAGCCTGTTCTGGGGTGTGGTTCTAACAAAAAGATCACAGTGGAGAGAAGGAATGCATATGGACGTGGCTTGGCTGGATTGGTGGGGTCCAGCAGGAGATGGAGGCTACTTTTGATCTCCCATGCCATCGCTATCGCTAAACCAGACGGGTGGCTTGTCCCAAATGAGCACCAACCCCCTCTTTGCAAGACAACAACCAAGGCAGCCTTTGGGAAATTTAGAAGTTTGTGTGATTGGATGACAAAGGTGGAGCGGATCATTAATGACTCAAATCTGGTCTTGGCTTTCTCTCATCACATTAGCTTTATACATACATCCTATTCGGATGAACAGTGCATTACACAAAAGTACAAGGGAAAAATACTGGTTTTACACTATACATTTTCTAAAATATATACAGAGTAAAATAAGTTATGTTTCCATAATGAGTTGTAGCCAGTCTGCACCTGTGTGCAATTATATGCATTTGTGTGTGAGAGTATACCAGAATATCCAATATATATCACACAGTCAAGAGTCTCTAAAGGCATCTACTTATTTGGTTAAAGAGTGAGTTTTGCGTGATGACCTGTTGAAGGGGACTCTCCTCTCAGAGCAGATCAATAAACAGATATATTTCTCTTTTTACACTCCCTGAAGGCAGACGTTTCCCACAGGGTTACAATTACATGTTAAATATCCTAACATTTACAACCTAGGATGTTAGCTCTAATAAAAAATACATTTCTCAAAAAAATATTCTTGCAGTGCTTTTCTCTTTCAAGCATGCATTTGAAAACTTTTTTTTTTTTTTTTTTTAGTTTTTTTCTTTTTAAACAAGATTTTTCTGAGTTTGCTTACGAATCTCGACGGTGTGTCCTCACACATACGACACCTCCTCTGAACTGTCTTACATGCTTCAACACCATCTCCCAGTCCGGGGCTCCGAGGAAGCCCCTGCTCAGTACGATGGGGCCCATCAGATCCAGCAAAAAAAACAAAACAAAACAAAAAAAAAGAATAAAGTTATCATCCCACTGCGTCCTCTCTTCTTCTTCCCCAGTCACACCACCACATGACTTATTGCAACTGAATTTTGCAAGTTGGCTTAGTCTGGGAAAAGATATTAGCTTTAAGCATTCATACATGTAATAATATATATTAAGAGTCACAGTTATTCCCACGCATCCTTTAGCCCTTTATAGGTGGAGTCTCTCTCATCCTCCTCCCCCCACACTGTCTATCCTCTCTACAGCTGAGGTGAGGTCTGTGTAGAGCAGTAGGGTATTTATGTCCAGTCTAGTCCAGCCTGCAGGCTCACAGTCCAGCACTGACCATGGTGGTGTGGGGCTGGCAGGCCTGAGCCTGACTCAGAGCCTCACGGATCTGCAGGTTGAGCTCCATGAGGCGGGTGCTGGCCTGAGACAGGTCCCTGCTGGGGCCCACCACCGCCAAGCAGCCCGTCTGACCCAACGTCTGGTGACGGAAGTAGATGTGCAGAAGGGTCTGGACTGCATTATCTGTCTCGTTGCCGAAGATGTCGTTGGGCCACAAAGACCTGGAGATAAAGGAGGGTGGGGGGTGAGCGTGTGCAGAGATGATTTGGAATAAACGCTAATGCAGGACATATTTCCAGCAGTGGGATTTAGGACTGTCACAATTAAAAAGTTTTAGTTGACAGTGAATTCTAATCATTTTTTTCCAGTAATTTCATGCCTCTTTTAGTTTTAGATTAGTGGTATTAGCACCTCTGAATGCAACCTCATTGCTGTAAATCGTTGTAAGTTATTGGACTCTCTTTGTATATTTGGAAAACCGAAATTTAAAACTGAAACTAGCCCACAAATCATGACACTACTGTCAATAAATGCTCTTCAAAATTATAGATTGTATATTAAAGTTAAATGTAGCCTCTAGGTCAGAAAAATTGGTATCCATTCAGCAGGGGGTGACTCCTCTGGTTGTAAAAAAAAAAAGAAGTCTATGAGAAATTGATACTGAGTTTATGGTTTAACAATTTAAAGACTTTTTCAATACAGCATGATATTCATTTAGTAAATTATGCTCCCATATCGACTATAATAAATAATAACGGTCATAGGTTTAGTGGAATTAACATTTTTCTAATTGTTTTCATTATGTTTGAAGCATTTTTGTTCCATTTGTGTATATCACGTAACTAGTTTTATATTTTGCATGCTTTGCTGTTTCCAGTGAAACACTCGAACTACAACTGATGGCTACTCTGTCGACCAATCTGATGACTATTTTCTCGATTAACTGATCCGCTGTTTGCTCTATGAAATGT
The DNA here is from genome assembly GCF_022539595.1 of Amphiprion ocellaris. NCBI lineage: Eukaryota > Metazoa > Chordata > Actinopteri > Pomacentridae > Amphiprion > Amphiprion ocellaris. The sequence goes on from NC_072767.1 coordinate 34,795,078, forward strand.
CATAAAACAATAAGAAATGTTGACTAGTGTTTTCCCAAAGTGCAAGATTACAGCCTTAAATGTTTTGTTTACAACCCAAAGGCATTCAGTTTACTGTGAGAGAGAAAGAAAGAAACCAGAAATAAAACATTTCTGGAAAGGAGAATCAGAGTATTTTGACTACAGCAGTGACATTTGTTCTGCTTCTCTAACAGCAGGGCTCCTTGTGTCTATACAAGGCAGTGTGACATTTAAATGTTTTAATTGCTATAAAAAAAATATTTAAAATTATTACTCCTTACCCATTTCATTGTCTCTGATTTCTTGTTTGTTTTTTTTTCCAGGTTTACCAACTTGTTACATTATCTAGAAACAGTCACTGATTTGTTTCTGGGCTGTGGAACTGTTTAGTTGATCTTACCTAAAGATTTTGACCTGTGTGAGAGCAGAGCTGAAGTCTCTGGCTCTAAGAGTTTCTATCAGTGACTGGATGGCCGTCTCTGTGTTGGTCTGGGCATTGTCTGACATACACACATCCTCCTGAACATCATTTCCCATCTCTGCTTCCTTCAGGCAGTTCTCTAGGATGGTGAGCTCTTCAGACATGTTGGTGACCTTAGAAACAGAGATATAAAAACATTAATTTCATAGCTTTACATATTACAAGCAAGCATACATGTGCAAAATCTGCCTGGGAGGTCAGCAAAATAAACTTTGGACTAAATATTAACCAGACTTGCTGACTCCATCGCTCCAAATGGGGAATGATTTAATTTCATTAAGTACCTTGATCTAATTAAAGCCCCATCGAGATGCAGCCCAGATAGAGATCGACTGCAATACACATTTAGCAATGACTATTTATCTAACCTGTGGTTGAAAGAAGAGGTGTCATCAAAACCAGAAGTGCATTTTACTGCTAGGTTCTTTTTATGTAAACAGTTTACAATCTTTTATGAAAAACAACAATGAAACAAAAAGAGACAACAAGGCAACCATCTGGGATAAACAGTTATTAAATAGCAGCTCTGCAATCTGTCTTGGAGATAAAGTGGATTTATGTCAAAGCCAGACACTGACTGACATGTTATCTTTAAATGAATAAAAAATCATCAAAACTACATTATGGATTGTAACTATAAAAACAGATTTTAAACTTTCCAACAATACTTGAATGAGTGATGTGTGACATATGTTTGTGTCAGGAAAAACGTATTGAATCTCAACTTGATATTTCATCAACTATTTACAGGCCTCATTCTAAAATTCTCAGAAAATAAACAGTGTGTAATCATATCCTATACGAATAAAACATTCTAGCTCCTGAGCGCAACCAATAATCCATGTCTGATTACTCAGCTGTGACCGAGTTGGGACAAAAATTTCAGCATAGCTGCAGGCTATGTTTACACACAACAGATAGACAGGTATAGAAATAGATAAAATAGAATGAGAGCAAAATAAAATGTACTTGAGCAATAAGACAAATACAGCATGGACCAAAATGGCACACAAATTTCTAAAATATACATTCAGCATGGTGAAGTATCTTTCCGTCGATGTGCAGAGTGGTTTGAAAAGTGCCTAGTAAAACATCTATTTCATGTGGAGCAACCATCTTTCTCCAAATTAGTAACAGCTGGGGGCACCTGGAAGAATGTTTTATGTGTTCTTTTCAGTTTTTAATTAAAAGAACAAAGAAATAAAGAAATTTAACTTTTCTTTTTTGTGATTTCCTTCATAACTGTGCCACTCCAAAATAAGACATTTTTTTTAGTTATTAAAACCTTGCGTCTCACCTCTGCCTCTCTCTTAATGGTGTCCACCCTGCTGATGAGCTTACAGTAGGCCTGGAACAGCAGCAGCAGCTGAAAGTGCAACTTATAGAGCCTCCGACATAACTCCAGCTCCTACAGAGAAGACAGAAATGGAGTCATACGTCAGCATAATGGTCTGAGCCTGCACTGAAATTACTCTGATGATCATATGATTAGACAGATGGGTATCCTGGGTTAGAGACGTGGGAGTAGATGAAAAGGTTAACATGGGCTAGTGCAAAGTGCCATCTGGTTTGGGCCATGGAGCAAGAGGTGAGTCGACTAGCACTAGAATTAGTCATGAGAGCTCAATTAGAAAACTATCTATCACCACCTCGCGTGACGCTCCCTGCGGGCCACTGTGACCAGGTATGGCTGACTAGATGAATGATCCAAAGAAGTGGGTAATTACTCAAAGTTAAGACCCTAATCCAGGAGAATACCAGAAAAAAAATTATGATTTGAACAGATATGGGAACAAAGAACATGCAAAATGAAAAGAAACTAAACCTAACAACAACAATATGAACTCTCTATCTATTCTATTTCCTACTAATAATGCAGCAGCTCCTCTGAAATCAAACGGTAACTCTACACTGAATAGCACTAGATCACTTCTATCTGTAGACAGAAACACTGCGCAGAACAAACAGGAGATGCTGAACAGAAACATAAACAACATGTATTACAATACAGGCTAACACAGTACATTATGATTGAGCGGATGAAGGAGTTGAGCTGGGTTACATGACCAATCAAGGCAGAAAGAGACACAGAGGTGGCTGGGGAGGTGGCAGAGCACAATCTGTGGCTGTCAACAGTGCAGGAATGTACAGAGATGAGATGGTCAGTGTTTTGTCCGGATGTCATCATTATTAAAGGCCATAATATGAGAACCACTTACTGCTAGATTTTCCATTTGCTAAGCAAGAAGGTGAGCAGGTCACACACGCAGACACACACACGCAGACACACACACGCAGACACACGCAGACACACGCAGACACACACACACACACACACACACACACACACACACACACACACACACACACACACACACAACAAACACAACACACACAACAAACAAAACAGAAGGAGAGAAAGACCAAGAATTAGTGAGCTTTAACATGACAGCTGAGACACAGTGACCTGAGGAGGCTGAGTGCCGAAAACACGTGAGCTCACTTCAGCAGTAACGGAAACCTTTATTCTGAAAAGCTGATTAACAGCATGTATGATGACGGAGAGGAAAGGTGTGGTACAGTAAACGCTACACAGAGAGGAAGGAGAGTGTTGCAAAAAGCCTCTGAATGTGTTGCATTTCTGATTAAAACAGCTGATCAGTTGTAACCTTGGATGACGCTTTGTTGAGTGACTATGAAAAGCTTTAACCCCTTTGGAAGTTTTCCTTTTTTTATTGCTTGAATCATGGACATGATAATTTGGCTTTTTGGACAAGAATTTACAGACAGGTTTCTACAGAGTATTGTCAATTAAATAAAAATCTAAAAGTTAAAATGAATGATTGCATAAGTATTCACTCTATTCAAGACATTATCTAGTAGATGCATGTTTTGCCGCTGCGCCTGTGGTGATACGTTCTTTACAAAAGTGGAGTTGTGAGTGATCAGCCACAAATTCTAAATTAGGTCTGGGCTCTGACTCAGCCACTCCAGAACATTTAGTTTGTTGTTGATAAATCCTTTCTGTTAAGCTCTGGCTGTCTGCTCCAGGTCATTGTCCTGCTGGAAAACAAATCTTCTCCCAAGTTGCAGTTTTCTTGCAGACTGTACTAAGACGTTGTCCAGGATTTCTCTATGCTTTGCCGCATTCATTTTACCATCCACATTTACAACCCTGCAGACGAGCATTCCCTCAACATGATGCTGCCACCACCGTGCTTCACAGTGGGGATAATGTGTTTGTGATGATGCACAGTGTTTGGAGTCTGTCAAACATAGTGTCTAGTCTGATGGATAAAAAGCTCAATTTGGTCTCATCAAAGCTAAGAATCCTCTTCCAGGGGACTTCAGAGTCTCCCATATGCCTTGTGGGGAATTCCAGTCAAGATTTAATATTATATTTCTCGTTGCCACTCTCCTCAAAAGCTTTGACCAGGCAACAGTTGCTGCATGGATAGTGTCTCCCACTTCAGCCACTGTGGCTGGAAGCTCCTTCAGAAGAGTCATAGATGTCGAGTTGGCCGCTCTCACTTGTCTCTTTCTTGCATTCAGCTTTTGGGGATTACCTGCTTGAGGCAGATTTAAACATGTACCTGTACAACTTCTTAATAATGTATTTAATGTACTCCAACAGACATTAAGTGACTTGGAGATTATCCATCCCCTGATTTATACTTTTCAATAGCATTTTCCCAGAGTTGCTTAAAGTGAACCTTCCAGATACAGCTGTCTTTGTACTACAATCACTTGAGACAATCACTATATTCAGTTGATCTCCATTTCAATAATTATGTGACTTCTAGCACCAATTTGCTGCACCTGTTTTGAATTAGATGAGTCACTTTAAAGGGGCTGAATACTTAACCAATCATTTATTTTACATTTTGTATTTTTAATGATCTGATATTACCTTGTTTCCACAACAGTCTTTTTTGTAAATTCCTTTCTAAAAAGTCAAATTAAATTGACCACCACTCAGTGTTGAAAAGCAATTAAAGGAGAACATTTCTGAGGACGATGTGTGCGTTTCACAGACACTGTAGGAAGGAAGTCCACAAATCTTTGCAAGGGGATCGAGGAAACAAACTCACATTCTAAGATTGAGAGCAAATGCAAAGACTTCAAGTGTAAAACCAGCATGTCTGTCTCAAAATGATCTAATCTTGAGTTTTATGTGGCTTGCTGTTTAATTAACACATCCCCTTAGCAGGACTCCTCCTGCTTCAGCAAGCTGTCGCTGTAACGCTAAGAAGTGCCGCCATGTGAGGTGGTGCTTTGCTTCTTGATTGCTCCCTCTGGCACGATAATCTTAATAACATCCTGAAGTGTGTAATGCGCCATTATTTTGCAGTCTTGTAGTGTGTGCAAGACGGAGATTAGAAAGAAGAATATATGTGAAGATTCTCTTTATATGCATGATGTAAACCAATTTTAAAATCTGTAATGATTTTAAAACTCCTCTAGTCTGAGCCTGGCACTAGTGGTACTGAGGAGTAAGGGTCGCAATACAATCTACAAATGACAGCTGTATGCTAAGCAGCTAATTAGCTATGTAACCTGAACACAGACGTTAGGAGTGCACACTATGGAATACTACTGTGCAGGAGAAAATGTGTGTTTCTAATTTTGATAAGAAGGACAATTAAGCAGGAAAACTTGTGTGGGTTGTTGTTCAAAGACTGAGGCTCCTAAACTAAATATGGTTAGCAACATAATCTTTGTAAACTGAAAGCACATGGGGCCCCAAAAATAAATTTGATGCTTTTGTTTTCTGATTGTTTTTCTGATGTACATAATAAATGTCAATATTTCAATTGGACTGTATTCATTCAGCTGCATTATAACAATCAAAAATACTGAAATAAAAGTCATACTGATCAGCAAAAATGAAAAACACTGTTCCCAGCTGTCAAACGAATAAGTGAGTCATTCCTACCTGTGCATGAGTATTTGGTCGTTGGCTGCTGTCTTTGTCTCCAAAAGTTTTCCTACAGTTGTCCAGCCACTACAGGGTTGAGAGGACATAAACGGATGAGAGACAAGACAGCAGAAAATAACACATATAGGACTTGGGCGAAGGAGAGGAAGCTTGGTAAAGAAGGCATTACAAGAGCTTGTTTTCTTGCATGGACATATGCATCTACATTTGTGTGTGTGTATATAATAAAGGTTGGTCAGGGAGGAGATTTAATAAGAGTGTTGTACTTAGCGAATTAAAGGAGGCCTGTTCCAGAGCACGGGATAGTATCTAGCCCTCCAGGGAACATTGCCGTCTCATTCAATTAGCGCCCTTGCATCCCAGAACCCTCTGCAATCTTATCTCTTCTCTCTCTCTTCCCCTCCCCCCTTCCTCCTTCCTCCCATCTCCCTTCCCTTCTCACAGCTTCTCCTGCCTGGCCTTCTATAACTGATTTAGGAGTGCTGAGGGTTATTTTTATCCCTTCAGCAGGGGTTGTCACTGGTGATGCAGGCACTAACGGCAACTAAATCTACTCATACCCAATACTGATTCAATGTCTGCCCTGCTGATGAGACAGACTGGGCATATCTTGCACAGCATCAGCTATTTGACTTTATGTTCTCCTAGCCCTCCATGGAGCGATGGCATGGAGATAAAAGGCACTTTATGTATATTTCCTAAGCTCATCTCTCTTGAGATGAGAAGTCATTACAAGACAAACAATCACATCCTGACACAGCAACTGAAAATGCCGTTGTGACAGTCTGAAGAATGACAGAGGCAGCGCATCCTGAGGGAAAATGTTCAAAGAGAATGTAGAAGTAGATATGGTGTGTGATGAAAGATATATGGAGACTTACAAGCTCTGCTGCTTCTCTCTTGGCATTATAGGTGTCCAGGTGTTCCTGCAACTCCAGCACACTAAACTTCAGAGTCTCCAACAGTCCACAAGAGACCAGCTACAACAGCAAGACAGGACACCACATACATTAAGCCACAACAACACCCAGTGCAAACACAGCACATGACACAAAAATATAAACAGCAGGACACACATACACATTGAGAAATATGCAGAACATGCGGCTCTATTTTTGTTTTACTGAATAATTGAAATCTGTTACTACAACAGCATTACAGTATTGCAGTCACGCTATACCAGTGTTATTAACATTATTGCAGTCAAGCATGCAGAACAGCCTCACCGTTTCTGCATCCAGCAGCACAGTGGGACACTGCGAGCGAGACGTCATAACTTCCAGGGAGCTGAGGAACTGATTACCCATTCGTTGGAGCCTTTCTCCAAGAAAGCGAACAGATGAATGTGTAATGGAGCCAAATTTCCGCTGAATGCTCTGAAGAGGATGAGGAATAATAAAATGAAAACAGGTCTTGTTGAGAATGCTCACTGGTAAACAATTCCATAGATGCAACAAAAATGCAACAGTATCTGAAAAGCATTTAGGTGGTGTTTACCTGAAAGAGTCGGGAGAACACGTGGAATGTGTAAACAGCTGAGGATCCATCTGTGTCTGACAACATCTGGTTGACATGGCAACGCCAAGCATCTTCCTCATTGTCGTAGGCAACAGGCTGGAATGCTGCCAGGATGGCAGAGAGGAAGGGCGAAGGGGGCGGAGAGGCCTGAATCTCTGGGAAGCCGTCTGCGTCACCTTCATCTTGACTGAAACACACACGGGGACCAATAAGCAACAATCCGACATGTTCTACACTCCCCTCAGTCTTCACTGAAGGACAAATGTAAACACACACACATGCTCATCGTTGCTTGCTGCAAGTAAACAACCCCACACTGCTCTATCTCTGCCTCCCTCACTGAAAATCCTGCTGCAGTATATTGAAAGCTCTGATCTACTGCAGTGCTGTCACAATAAAATATGAGCTATTAGCATTTTAGCATCACGCAAACATCTCTCTCTTGTCCACACACACAGACACAGACGTATGTACGTATGTACAGATACTCACAGGCCTGTCGGACCAAACAGCCTGAAGAAGCAGACAGAATATAAGTATCTAAAGCCTGCGCTGCCCAGCGCTGCAGCGGACACAGTCTCTGTCCTCATCCTCACCCCAACTATCGCTTCGCTTCCCCTCACTCTCTCCCCTTGTCTGCAGCACGACGGTGCTGCAACTGCTAACAGCACTAGCGCACTGCACTCTCATCCCACACAGGACTGCAGAGAGCTCTATACAAGCTAGGCATCTACACACACTGACACATACACACTCTTCTACAAACAGAGCCAGCTCCCAATCGCTCAGTGATAGAACATTGCTGAGTTGTTTTTATCTTGCTCTCTCCCACTCACATAAATCCTCGAACACTGACACATACACTAAACTGGTTAGCGTCCTGCAGTTTTCAGGCAATCAGTCCAAGCCACTCACACACTTGCTTAACGCTAAGTGTGGCTCAGCTAATTGGAAGACCTTGAGTAGAGTGATATATATGCAAGTAAGAGGCTAAATGAGTGACTGTGTCTGTATGTTTGTTCAGCATTGCTTCTTCATATTGCCTCAGTGCTGTTTAAACCACTGACTTTACAACTGTCCTCCAGCCAGAATTGGCCCACCTTGAGGAGTGAATGTTTAGAAATGGACTGCAGCCAGCTCGCCTACACTGGTCCACCTTCAGAGTTCCAGAAGCCATGCCAAGAAAGAAATTACTCATCATAATGTCCCAAAACTGTTTAGCTCACAGAAGCTACACTAAATTCTTCATTTTAAATTTTAACAAATGTAGGCTGTACAGCATCAATGGAGAGTAAACACTGCTTTCCTAAATGTAAAGTTAAAAGCAGAAAGCTGCAGTGAGGACTTCCTTGAAATTGAATAGCAGAGGTGGTACGCATCAACTTGTATGTAAAAACTCGAGCTTTCTTAAATGGTAAACAACTAAGCATGCTGCTGTGATTATTAAAAATAAAATCATATGTACAATGTGATCAATCAATCCATCAGAGAACAATTAATACAACCAATTTACACACAAATTTGTGGTCTTTTATATGTGATGCTGCATTACTACTTTTTTCCCTAATGCTTAACAAATAGCAACATATTTTTTTTCAGTTTTTAAAATTCCTTTGATGTTAGTGGAGATGCTCTTCATTTCAGGTGAGGCTGGGTGACATTAATAAAACATGGAGGCATTGAACTCATTTTTCTTTTTCTCCTTTTCCATAATTGTAAATGTGCTTGTACCTCTAGTATGGTATGAAATCTTTAATAGTTTTTCTTCACATGTAAACTGGTTTAATTTAACACTACTTCCCCTTTATGATCCAAACCAGATGGCACTTTGCATCTTGTGGTAAACACATTTTGCTTTAGTTTGTGTGGCTCAAAGCACATTGTATGTACACTAAAACTGTTGCAACTACAACTGTCAAAACATAAAAAGAAAAAAAAAAATCATGAACTCCCATCATATGCAATGTGTAATTAAAGAATGTATTGATCAGTACTGATTAGTTTTTTGGTTTACGGAGGAAAGAACATTTCAGATCACTGATGGCACATGCAAGCATGCCATAGAATGCTTCAAGCACTTTCTCTAATCCAGATATTTAGATTTATTTGCGTCGTCTTGATCAAAACTAAATTTTTCAAACGTTTACCTGGACATGCCAGAGAAGTCTGCCTCCTCCTCCTCGCAGCGCTCATCCAGCTCTTTCAGGGCCTGCGTCACATCTTCCTCCCACATAGAGCCACAGGTGCTGTCTGGATCTGGACCTGGATCAGTTTTAGTCTCTGGTGCCATGGGCAGACAAAGAGGCAATACTGTCTGGGGTTCTTCCTCACAGAGAGACCCTGGTGGTGTGTCTATGGCCGGCGGAGGAGGGGGGGCTGGATCCAGGTCCTCCTGAGGGTCCTGGGTCTCCTGAGGGTCCTGAGGATCCTGAGGGTCCTGGGAGTCTGGAAGGTCACACAGCTCTGGAGGGTCAGAGGGTAGAGGGGGGGCGCTGCAAAACCCCGTGTCCTCGCTGACACTGCTGCTCAGCTCATCGGCTGCCGTCATGCTAACTGCGTCCTGTAACGTGAAGCCAGAAGGGGGCGCTCAGATGCAGCTTGGCTTAAAAATAAAACAGCATTAACATTACCTTTTCACCCAACAGTTAAATAGTCCGGTTGTCATGACAACAATGGCTCTTAGTACCAATTCAAGAAGACTCACTGTTGAACATCTATTGCAGTTTAAATTAAGACTGCTATAGCCTATACTTAAGCGCACATATTAGCTTCAATTATACGAGGGGGACTTTCAAGTCAGCACTTTTTACGACATTCAGCTCCTCGGAGATTGCTCTGGATGTCACTCTATAAGCTAACATCTCTCGTGAGAAATTAAAGAAAAAGAAAAGGAATCAATAAACAGCAGCCAACATCAATCTATCACTGAAACGCCATTAAAAACCTGACCTCACTGCTAATAAAACAGCAACATCACGGTGGAATGACGGGAACTGAGAGCTAACAGGACAGCAGATGAATGAGATGTTTCTTCTGTGACGCGTTTTACATGTGGATGATGAGTGATTTATGACCGGTACTGCATAACTGCACATAAGTGATGGGCCGCATTAGCATCATTACAAAGTCACCAAACAACAGCAATAAATTGGGGGAACACATCAAGTGAGGCAACCAAACAACAGCTCGGTATATTTATGTTGCACTTTAGTGCACCAAACAGTTACAGTCTGACTCAGACATGGGCATCTCCAGATAAATTTGTTATGTAAAGCTCATACATGAAGGAGGGACACAAGGAAGACAGGACTGGGGGTTCTAATTAAGAGGACTTGGCTTTTTCCTGTCTTGTTTTTTTTTTAATGTAAAAGTCTAATGCATTAGAAAAGCCGAGTATGGCAGGCAGCCAGTACATCACAGAGACAGCAGCTATATTACAGAAAGCTTTTAGAAGTGGTCGTGGCCATCCTGGAGGGAATGAGTAAGAGTATTGATGGTTTTATCTAGGGCTCATTACACTAAGAGCTGGGGCTGTGATGGGGGAGATGTCCTTGGGATGATATTGAGACCACTGGCTGGATTGAGTTCCTAGAAAGTTACATTCAGTTCTGTGTATAGAGCACCATTGCTGGAGGGTAGGAGCACCTGCTTGAAAACCAAATTTCACACACACCGACACACTTTATATGTATGAGCTGAGGCCATTCATGTATTACTATACTCCACAGTAACAGATTCAGCCATTTAAAATAAATTCCCACACTGTATACATGAATGCAAATCAGCACAATCCAATATATTCACCATTGTTAGTGCAAGTGATAAACGTCATGAGTAGTAGATAGCACAAGAAAGGCTATGGCATGTTAATATGGTAGTAAATTAAAGGGCTACAGCAAATGAGTTAACACACCACTTGTAAAGGACTTATACTCACACATGCGTCTGCCGGAGATAAAGGAGCTGGTGTCCCTTTCACAAGTTTTAAATGGAGGATTTAGTTGGAATGGTCAGTTGCTGTGTTACTGGAGGTGAGCAGTAACAGCTGCCCTGAGGTGAGTTTTTGTTTTCATCTCTCCCCAAATTATATAATCAAGCCCCACCACTATTAAGTGAGCGAGAGCTAAAGCTTTCAGCACCCAAACCCAGAGCAAAGCAACAAAGCCAGCAGTCGTAGAAGGAATCAGAAGCAGCAAAAGCAGCACACGATGTCTTAACCGCAATAATAGCCAGATAGTTACAGAACCAGCACTTTTACCCCCAAATCCAAAACTAGCTGAAGGTAAGCTGATCATCCGTCTAAATGACAGACAAGCCAAGAGGTACAGGAAAAGCAAGATGAAAGTTGGACAGAAAGAAAAAGGCAAGCTAAAAAGAACCCGAGCACCACAGTTTATTACTGCTCCCGATTGATCGCACCTCAGGCAGCTGGCTGCTGGTGCTGTCTGAGTGGGCCATCTCCAAAAGGGGGCTATCCAGTCGGGGGAGGGAGGGCAGAGAGGGCAGGACAGTTGCCTCTTCGGTCATGGCACTGCTGGATGATTCTTGAGACTGCTGCAAAGAGTCCACATGGTTGGATGCAGTGTCGTCCGTCGCAGAGTCACTGTTAAGCTGGAGAAGAGAGACAAACACAGTGGTTGGCTTTTCTGCTGAGGCATGTATGAACACAACACTGACTGTCTCATGCATCATCCAAGGACTACAGACTTTCTGTGTTTCCATGTAACTGAATTTGAAGTAACTTTCTACAGCGTTGCATTAAAAGTTTGAAAAAGAAAGAGTGAATTAGGCTTGTTTGCATTAACTGTTTTGGAGTGAATAAACCAAGCTGTGTAGTATCATTGGAAGGTGAGTACATTCTGTTTTACATGGCTGTAATAAGCAGGGTAAACAAAGTTGGAAATAAGTCCAGCAGTTTGCAAACTGCTAAAAAAACCTGAAGAAAAAGAAACAAAAAACATTTTGGCCATTTAGAAGACAAAAATGAAGTGAAACCTTTAGGAATCATTTTCTATCAGGAATATTATAATTATTCTTTCGTATCAATTCAATTCAATTCAATTCAATTCAATCCAATTTTATTTACATAGCGCCAATTACAGGTCAAATTGTCTCAAGAGGCTTTACAGAACCCATATGCCTGAACCAGCTAATATCAGCCATGTTTCTTGTGTCTGGAGGTGAAGACAATGAAATTGACAAAAAAAACAAAAACAAAAAAAAAAAAACAGCTTGTCATAGGAGTTAAATGTTTGCTATGCCAGAAATTATTCAAAAAGGTGTTTCTGCTTTCCAGGATTTTTTGCAACTAACTAACTAATGCAACACTTCAAAATCTTCAAAATGTCAAAAATAGTTAATGGAAACATAGCTATTATGTCAAAATTGAGACTGAACAAAAGCTATTTTAAAGGATATATTCTAGAAGTTTGGAACCTTGATGCACTACATACTCTTACATACAATGTACTGGGCTTGATGTGTTTTTATGTAATTAACATCAACCTCCCTCATTACTAGTTTAGAAACAGTTGGATGTTTGTCTTATTATGTTCCTATCAGAAATAGGAATCATAGTAATGCAGGGACACCTGTGTGTGTAAATGAAAGGGAAAGAGTTTTCATACAATCTGCTGATGAACAAATAAATGACATTACTCATGTTTCTGTACCAAGCAGAGCATGTTTAGTCATTTTAGTCCTCCATTTAACTGAGTCTGCACGTTGAACCTGCTTCAGGCAAACTGTAAGGTCATGCTAACATGGACAGTATCAATTACAGTTTATGTACAGGTTATCTCATTTTAAATCCGGGGTAAATCACGTAAAAATGCTGCATGCTCATTTTGTCTAGTGTATAATACTGGATTAGTACAAACACTATGAGGGGGTAAATGTCCACTAAAGGCAAAAGCTCATTCTCTCACCGTGCACTACCAAGATCAAGAAGAGCAGAGGAAGAGAGAAAGAAAACATCCCCATTAGACTGAGGTAAAGCGCTTGTATTAATGGCATCGTTAGCAGCTTTGGAAAAGACCTCGCTTGCAAAGCAAAACAAAGCAGAGAGGAATAGGAGACAAGCAGCCAAACTGTTAAAAAATGCAAAGGATAAGCTAGATTCAGACACTTGACCTATTTTGCATTTGAATTACATTTAAGAAATTGTATTCAGTAAAAAAAATCAATTTGCCTTCTCATTTTGTTGATAAAAATGTCAATACCTATGATTATTTGTATTTAGTCAGTGCGAGTTAAACTAATTTTGTATTGATTTTCCTACACTGTACTTACCAATCATACAAATAAAAAATATGTGAGAAATGATAATGGCATTAATGTGGCAGTCAGAGGAGGAGCTGAGGTTTGAAGGGGGCATCTACCACCAGCAAAGAAGCAAGCATGTAGCCCCATGTCCACACTGGCAGCAGGTCCAGCTCAGTATGCGCACACACACACACGCACACCATGCCAGCGGGCTGTGTGAGGAGCATAGTGGGTCGGGTTGGGTGGGGGGACCCTGATTAGAGTGAGACTTACAAGGCCAGAGCGGGTGAGAATCTGGCTAGCGCTCAGTACCTCCTCCTCAGACGATTCGTCCGTGTCCTCGTGGTTGGTGAGGTTGAGGCTTGGCGTGCTGCCGGTGTACTGGCACTCCTGCAAAGACGGCGTGTCCCCTTTGTCCATGCTCTCCAGGGAGCGACGCCGCACCCCCCAGTTGAAGTTGTCCATGCTCTCCCCCTGCAGGACGACCAGGCCAACAGCAGTGAGACACAGAGCAAACAAAAGCAGTGCGATGGGGCAGGTAAAACAAAACCAAACAAGCAAAGCACAGGACAAATGCAACATTCCACAACTCAGAAAAAACACTACTAATACTCATGTGCTTGAGTGGGTGAGATGATTTGAAATGATAAATGATGTGAAAGCTAAACAGAACTAGAAAATAAAAGTAAAAGGGTTCACAACCACAGGAGCAATGATTTCAAATTAAAGAGCACTACTGAACTGTATTTGACAACACACACCAGGACACCAGGGCACTGCAAAGAATGACATCTCTGAGTAACTTTCTGGCCCACAGACTTACCTGCAACTCCTTGTGGCAAGAGAAGAGAAGGAATACGTTTGTTAGTAGACTTAAGACAGTTACAAGACAGACATTTTTTCTACGACGGTAGTCAGGACAAATATGACACAAGATGGACAAACAAAACATTAAAGTGTTAATGTGTCACAACTATGGTATGTTCAAGAGGAGTGATGATGAAGAGTGACTGCACTGCACTGGGTATAGTTTATATTTTAATGTTTCTGATTCTATTTATTCCACGCTGCCATTTGCCATTCTTCCATTGTTTGAGGGGCAGGTAGCTACAACAACTCAGTCTTGCTTTTACATCATTGCATGAATGATAATGTCATGATATAACATACTGTAACAAAGAAGAACAGTCACAGGAGCCATTTTCCAGCACTGAGTACTTTAGCTTGCAGCATAGTATAGTTTCCTGATTATATTCGTCTATGTGTAAAGTAACATTTACATTTTAGAACTTTTAGAGTTTTTTAGTTAAGTAAAGGATCTAAGTACTTCCTTCACCACTGCTCTTCTTTATCTATCAAAATAACCAAACATTGCATTATATGAATTAATATATTTACTGTGTTTTGGTTGTGTTTAGCACAGCCACAGACTGATAGCACATCCCCCTTAAGGAAAGTAGTGATGTAGACTAAAAATTGTGCTACAAGTGGTAGAAAAGTTACTTTAGCCATGCCTCATTAAGCTGAATAGTTACTGGAAGTCTGTGTGTTGTGTTCGCTGTCAATTAAAGAAAGAGTAATACCCGTTCCTGCTCATGTTATGCTACTATGGCCTCCTGCTGCACTCTCCATGGAAGAATTGTGTGAAAAGCTGCTACCACAGAAAAATGGTACTAATCATGTCTTTATAAAGTGTTTTGAAGCTTAGTATTTGGCAAATTGAAGTGATTATTAGAAGACAATTACACTGTAAGTTCATCGTTAAATCAAGCAACTCATCAATGGCTCTAAGTTAGCAGTAGGTTAACTGAGAACAATGCTACATTCATAATTTATTCAGACCAAACAATTAAGAGGTGGGGAGACCTGATAATGTCAAAGATGGATAACAGTAAACATAGTAGGTGCGTGTTTATTTGAAACTAGCAAGAGTGAAATTTGTTTAGGAACCGACTAGTGTAATTCAAATTAAACTTCCTTAATGATTCCTTTGGATTCAGAATTTTAAAGATAAGTCACCTGTATTGTTCTCTTCACCCACTGCTAACTCCTTAACAATCCCTAAATTCATTGTCTCTTTATAAATATGAAATTTATCATAGTTTTTCAATACATGAAAGTCTATTTTACAGTTGATTCTCACCTCAGCATCCTCCAGCTCCACATCTAAGAAGTCAAAGTCCTTAAAGACACCAAACTGCTGCTCACTGCCAGTATCTTCTCCCTGCACCTCCTCCTCTCTGACCACCTCCTCCACGGTGGGTATAAGACTCGTCTGCTGGTCTGCAGAGTCCAGATCTTCGTTGGATGAGAATACAACCTGCAAAAGAAGGAAGGAAAATGCATCTTTGTTGTCAAATAGTATAACGCATATGTTGTATATAAGTCAAAAACTATGCAAGCAGAAAATCTAAATCAACCACGACACAAACGGAACACACAGCAGCAGTATTCATAAAACTGAATTTACAGAGACCTTATCTGAGGCCTTAGAGTAGGAGAGGAGTCTTACAGATGGATTTTTGGGAATGCCAGATTCTGGACCACACAGAGACAGGACATTCATCAGCCTCTCTCTGGTTCTTCTCTGTAACAAGAACAAAATACACATTGAGGAAACCAGGACAGATTTGTCTCAGGTGGTGTTATAACATAGAAGAGAATATACAAAACTCTTGTCCACAAGAAACACTGGATGAGAGTCAGAGTGAAACAAATATATAAATCAATTGCTTATCACTTATCATTTGACTATTTGATGTGTTTATGGCTTTTGCTTGCCTCCTGGACAAAACAATTTGTATTTGTACGGCTCACTTGTCAAAACTCTGCCAGATATTAATAACGCTCGCTAAATATGATGCTTGTTCTGCTATATCAGCTAGACTGTGTATAATAAATGGTAAAATGCAGGTGTTTTTATGCCTGGATAGATTCGAAACAGAGAGCTACAGATTTTCTGATATAAACAAAATGTTGTGTTGAATATTTTGTCATGTTTATATCTCTGTCTTTTTAAGTGGTCATTCTAACTAAAGACATAAAACGGGATCCCAGCTGAATCTTGTGAAGTTTCACTTTGTGTGAGTGCTGTCTTATAACTTCTGGTTCATTGATATACAGAGCCGGATGCCTTGTGTCTGTTTGAGCATGTACCTGAGAGAGTTGCGGCCTCTTCCAGCTTACTTGGACCAAACCATTGGAGTTAGAACCAGATGATGTAGAGGATGTACTCCTTGTTACAGCAATCACCTGCGGCTTTCCATTCCGGCCTGCTGCAGTGCGCTGATCCCCATATTTATGCCCGATGATTGGTGTCTATGGAGTCAAAAATGCCAGTTAGCAATTAAATAGAACAGGGCATATCTTTAAGGTGAGATAAAGTGGTGTGGGAAGAGACTGACCTCTGAGATGTCAAAGTGGAAATCCAGAGTTTTGCCGGGCAGCTCCTTGGAAGAGTTGTTAAATATGCGCGTAAAGGCAATCTCTGGAGATCCACACGACTCTGTGCTATAAGAGCGCTGCACATCGTCTGGAACAACAAGGCTGGCGGAACGAGACACAACCAACTTCAGAATGTTTTGGGCCTCTCTCCAATGTGGGCTCTGTCAAAAAGCAAACACAGAAACACAATGGTTCCACTGTGAGATACCAAACAGTGTAGGTGTTTCTGGAGAATTTATGAATGTGAAAGGACAGATTTGCCTTCATAAAGCCAAACCAACCCCTTTCTCACAGCATCTATAGACTAAATCTTTGAAGCCATTTGCATTCCGTATGCCCTACGTTGGTGTCGGGGGAGTATAAAAGGAGGTCAAACAACACTGGCACACTGTATACGCACAAATACAATGCCTTTCTACAAAATGCAACACTGATAGCACGCCAGTAAAGAATTTCCTTGAGGCAGTAATGGTATAACAGCTGTCAGAAGCACATGTGAATGAGAAGCATATAATGCCCTGGGTCAGGGCTGGTAAAAGGCTTCCATAAAGAGCTGTAGCTGCATCAAAAAGCCTCTAAACAACAACTCTGAAAGACATGTTATTCTTTCTTAGACTCAACTGTGTCTATTTATAGAATAGGTTATACGAGTACTCATGTACATCAGGATGTTTGTGCCCATATGGAGCACATGGGTGGTGCATTGATAACATTTTGGCATTTGTGGAAAATAATGTAACCAATTAATAACAAATTCATGATAAGCCTACTTAATCTATTATCTCACTAAGTACAAATAGCGAAGGCTCACCTGAACATATTTTCCGATGATCTTCATGATCTCCAGGTTGAACTGTTTGACAGGAGCTGCCGACAGGTCGATATGGCTCAGCAAGCTGTAGATGATCTGCAACAAGGACTGCTGCATGCCGGGAAGGCCCTTCTCTAGCAGCTGAGAGAGAGATTCATGATCAATAGTGATTTTTGTGACGTGACTATAAAGAAGTTTAATATTAATCTCACATACTTCAGCCAAGTAAGTGACCAGGTTCAAGGTTCTCTCAGCAAAGGCATCGTGGAGGTAACGACAGACAACGTTGATCCAGTTGGTGCAGTCGCGAGAATAGCTGTGTGTGCTGTACAGGCTCATCATGTGGGCCAAGTTGGAGAGCGTGGCTGACTTCTCATCTGCGCACACCTTGGCTATTTTATCAGCCGTCTCCTTACAGAAAGGAGTGGGGCTGTCAAAGTGCTGGATGAGGTGTGGGAGGAGGCACAGGATGTTCAAAGGAAAACCTGCAGACATGACCCAGGAAGAAAATGAACATTTAAAAACAAAATCTGTCACATAATTACCATCTAACATCAAAAGATGTGAAGACGAAAAGGAATAAATATAAATAATTAAATGGTTGCATTTGCAATATTTACCTGCCACTTGTGTAGGGTCTACCAGTGTTTGCCTAGAGACACTGATGAGCTTGCTGAGCAGGTGGATGGTGAGCTCCTGAGTAGAAGCAGAAGTGAAGCCCTTCAAGAAGAGCTGCAGCAGTCCAGGGAAGTTGTACCACTTCAACTTTGCCTGCACTGTCTCCAGACGTTCCCTGCTGTCTGCACGTTCCAGAGGCAGCTGGCCCAGCAGCTTGTTCAGCAGCCGCAGGGCAAGAAGATACTCGAACTCGTAGTCCGACTCGAGCAACGAGGCGGCGATCCAGAACACCGTGGCCATCAGGTTTGAAGGGTCCACGGGGGGGATGGCCTCCCCTCCTGGACTCCCTCCACCGCCTAAAGATGATAAGCTCCGTGTGCGTGCTAGGTTTCCGTGGCTACCACCAAGCCGGTCCGCTATGTCTAAGGTGTTACTCCTACGCCTGTCAGATTTCCGTTCGCTCATCAGGCTGGCACGAAGAGAGTTACTTCGAGTGTGGACATAATGGTAGAGGCCACCACTGTTCAGGTTCAGCTGGCCTGTGCTTTTCCTGTTGGCAGCAAACTTGGGGCCCAACAAGTGATCACGGGCAGAGGTCCTGTAAATAAAAAACAATTTTTTTTTTATAATACTTTGTAATACATGGATCAGTCAGTGTGTGTATAAAGTAAAGCCAAGTTTGGGTTAATAGTGTTAAAACCAGTGGGAGGACTTACTGTGCTAAGGCAGTAAGGAGGTCGTAGTTTTTAACGGTGTCTGCAAGTGTGTCGATGCCTGACTCGAGCGTCAGGAGCAGCTCAATGACAAAGCCCTGAGGGACAAACAAAACAAAACATCAGCGGTCAGAGTTTGTCAGAAAAAAACTGATACCAGTGAGTTGAAACATCTTACACTGAGGTGACAATTGCACTTGTTGAAAAATATTTTGCAGATACAGGAGTGAGATTTTTTAAAAAAATATAATATAGTTTTGCTCCAGGTCCACTATGCCATGACAATAGATGCTGCTCAGTTTTAGGCATTTATATCAAATAAATAAACAAATTTACTCCAAACACAACTGTAACTCCATTCTTATCCAAGAGATTAAGCGACCTTAAAAGAAATGAAGTCGACCAAAATAAAATAATTCCAGTTTGTCAAACCTCACTGAGTCAATCAACATTTTAGGTTTACTCACCTTCTCTATAATTTAGTGTGTTAAACTCAACATTCAGCCTGTCAGTTAGCCCAATATAAAGATACCTTTTAGCTGGATTTGAACTGTGCCTTTCAGAGGAAAGGTATCTATGCACAGGAAATTATTTCATATTGTGTGTTAAACTGCATCATATTTCATACAGTTTTGGAATTTTACAAGCAACAGCTGACCTTAAAAAGTTAAATTTAAAACAGACAGAAAACCTCAATTTAAACATGCCTACATTAAAGCCCCTATGTTAAAAAAACATTAAAGACCTCAGTTGCCATGAACTATACCTAAAAACTTTTTTTAACCATTTCTGTACCATTTTTTGCCTCCTTCTAATATTTTTCTACAAGCAAAACAAGTAAGAATGATTTTGATAACTGTGGCAAAACCAGATCTAACTGTTACAGTATCGTTCCATGTTATGTGTTTGAATACTGCCGAGCACGACAGTGTAATTTTTCGTATGTGCTGACCTGAGCCTCCTCTCCTGGATCTCCAACAGTCTCAACCAGCCGAGATAGAATATCAGACAGCGTAGCAGGAGTCAGAGGTTGTTTCAGTGCCCTGAAAATCTGGAATGAGCGACCAGCGTAGTGGCGAGACGAGCAAGACAGAGCTGTTCGTAGAGCTATTTCACTCAGCAATGAATCGAGTTGGAAACCTAAAAGATAACAAGCACATACAGATAAATACAATAAAACCAAACTGAAATCAATAGAATTAGACAACTAGTAGCTGTGAACACTACAGACCTGACTGTGAATGTTTAAAGACAGTCACCACATGTCTGACAAAAACACTCAGCTGGTCAGCACTCTTTATGTTTGGGTTCTTGGGCGACACATCCTCGTGATTCCAGAGCGGACCCCTCTTTCTGCAAAGGCAAGAGTGAACACACATCATGTAATGTGAACTGTTACCTCAAAATATTTGATGTTATCACACCAGGCAAAGAGGCCAATATGAAACCAACCCCAAACCCATGCAAAGTAAAATACCCAGTCCTTTCAGAAACTGCTGGAAGCATGAAAGCAAATCATAGTAAAGGATGAGTAACATGGTACAAGTGTGCTGATAAAGCTAAATGGCTCAAACTAAGCATGTTAGACTACACACATTAATAGGCTAAGACAGTCTGTTACAAGCAGCAACAGAAGTGGTCATACAAGCAGTGACTAGCATAAATACGATGCTACTTTGCTGGTAAAAACTCAGTCTTCTCACCTTGATGTAATGAACTCGATGAGAGCTTTGGCCTTCTCGTCCTGTTCAGCAGTAACATCTACTTCACTGAGCAGTGAGGGGGAGAGATGGGACAGAGCTGAACCTCCTGCCCCAAGACTTATACTCGAGGACGTAGAGCTCGAACTGAGGCCGGAGTCTGTCATCGGTGACGGCTGACAATCTGGCAAAAGCTCCTGTACTCCTGTAGGAACAATTGACACACAGATTGTACACATTCCGCAGCATTGCATGCTTTATGACACCAACATTTTTCTAGTATATGTCTTTTAGCAATGAAAACAGACAATGGTAGTTTAACTTTATGACTAGTCATATATTAATGCAGTGCTGGTTTAACTTTGTGTGTATCAGGGTGCTGTTTTCTAAGTGGGGTATTGCATGTACTACTCTATTTTACAACATAATAGTGATATGCCAGCACAGGTTGATGGAGTAGG
Source organism: Amphiprion ocellaris (assembly GCF_022539595.1). Taxonomy (NCBI): domain Eukaryota; kingdom Metazoa; phylum Chordata; class Actinopteri; family Pomacentridae; genus Amphiprion; species Amphiprion ocellaris. Next base: position 34,816,027 of record NC_072767.1, read on the forward strand.
GCTGGATTGTTGCTGCCACCAAGTGACTGGCTTTTGCACTACAACAAATAAATATGTGCAGTTTTCTGTAATTTCTTCCCCTTAAAACTCAAAGAAAGTAATTATGTTGGTGGTAGAAAATTGGTTCATATTCCTTCACCTAAACAATAACTCTCCTATTCTTTATTATATTTTCTCTCACAGTTGTAAGCTCAACAGCAGAACTGACCTGTGAGGTTGAACTCTGGAGCAGCTGGCTTCACAGTCAGGACCCTTGGATCATTGTAGTCTCTGTTGCGTAACAGCACCATAGCCACAGACTGAACATTGCTATTTGCGCCCTGGACAACAAGCAGGTGGAGCAGCAGGCGCTTACAGTGCTCATAAACCTCTGGATGCTGGTGATCAAACCCTGGAGGAAAACATGTTAACAAAGAGCTTGTGATGATTTTGGCTGGTGTAAAGACACCGAGTTAAAATAAACTGATGCCCCTACTACATATTATTCTGTCGATTTGTTAAAAATGGAGTACTTGCACAGGATCTATCTTGACAGATAGACATTCAAAAGAGCAAAAATAAAAACTGACTTACCTATGAAAACGGCATGTAGCAAGAGGTGCAGGTAGGCACTCCACTCTATTTTGACCCCATGATCCACAATGAGGTCTGTCAGTAGGATGACTGCAATATTACATCTGAAAAACAGAAAATGTGTGTTAACTTAGAAAACAACACAGTACTATGATTATTTGAGAGTGAATATGGAATTACGTGTACCTGTGGAGAGGTACAGCAGGGGTGTTGGTCTCTGGTAAATAATCCACAAGTGGAGACCAGCAGCCTCCTGTTGGAGGGAAGGGAAGAGGCTCTGGCCGGTTGTGGTCCATCACTTTCAAACGCCAGTTAGCGTAAAGTGGCATAGAGTCACCTGGAGAAGGGGGAAGATTAGTAAATGGTGGTGGGACAGAATTACGTGGAGTGGACTGAGGAGCAAAGATTTTGTGCTTACTTTTCTCGTCTTCATAAGAGCCTCCAGAGCTGCTGCTGTAACGAGATTCCAGACGGTGATGTTGTCTGTTCAGGTTGCTGTTCAGACCACTGTAGATATCCAGGTGCGTGTAACTGCAGAACAGACATGCTTGGTTATAAAAGACAGAGCCAACAGTAACTTTTTTCCCCTCATAGTTCTCTGTGTCTAAACTGTTTCCAAGATAAACTTGAGAAACTTCATTTTTCATCTCAATTAATATAAATTCTAATAAAAATGAAAATAGCTATTCTTATCTTTCTATTCAAGGATTTAGAAGACACGTGCAAATAGGACATTTTAGATTTCTATTTATTCGATTCATTCTATCACAGAAAAGTCTTGAGGCAAGTTCAAATATTTTTCATGCTAAAAAGCAATCAGTGCAAGAGGACATGCTACAGGTTTCTATTTCACTTACTATGTATATTATGGCCACAAAATGACCATAATATAGTGTATCTTCTAGGATATCAGCTGATCAATGCCATTAAAGCATAACGTCAGTCAGCGCTGCAGCTGTAGCAACTTCATACTCACAGGTTTGTTTGTTTTTTTTTAAATTGTACTTTCAGTCATCGATCAAACCCTAAAAACTGAGGTTTTGCTTGATTAAAATAATCCTGCTCTGCTTCATAATAGCTTAGATGGAACTTCTTACCATTACAAAACAGCAAGTTGTAACATTGGAGTAATTCAGACACACATTTTTCAACTGGAAATCAATTTTAAAAGAAATAATGATGAAGAAGAGCCCATACGGCATCCTAACAGGATTGGTTCCATAGGTTTGTTCTGAATGAAACTCTGGAAGTCTGAATACATGGCATTGACTGCTTATTTCAAGCATGTTATGTCTTCTAGCACACAGCAAAAACATCATATAGACCTATCCACCATGTTGAATCTTGACTTTTACTGAAGGGGGTCTTTAAAACTCCTCTACATTTACAGTTACATCTTCACTACACTTGGTATGTTCACATGTTTCAGGTGTGAAATATGTTTTCTGTACCTGTCCTCCATGTTAGAGTCTTTCATCTTGCTGTCATGATGACCATCGTTTCCTGGCACCATGGTATTGCTGCTGGAGGTTGTTCCTGAGGGAGCAAACATGACACATTTACCTCGCAGCAATGGAAACACAACATTGAAGTATTGGAACCATGGCCTAAGCTGTGAACTAGTGCATTCCTGCTGCTCATTAACCTGAGGTGACTGAGGGGATCTTGTAACTGGAGGTGATGCGGTAATAAGGGGGGTTGTCCATGTGAGTGACAGCTGAGCTAACAGGATCAGTCAACTCAAGCTCACACATCAACTCCTCCAGCAGCTGCATAGTCTTATCTCTGCCCAAGTAAACCACCACTCGTTTCACCTGAGGACACACATGTAACACAGTCAGAGAAACAGAAGGGAGTAAGTGATGGACAGTGCACAAGGGGATACGACAGATACAACAGCAAGATGCGAACGTGCTGTAACTTACGTAGGGCAAGAGGCTGGGGTCACTGTTGACTCCCGACACACTGATGAGGAAATGTAGGATGATTTTGAGGTTCTTTGGCCAGCTGTCTGCTAATGTGGTCCATACATTCTCGATCTCCGACCAAGCAAACTCATCCCCATACTGTAGACAAAAAATAATTTAATGATTAAATAATTAGCTAAATTACCCTTTCCAAACTCATGTGAATGTGAACATGGAGGAGAGCAGACGGTCCATCAGCTGTCTCACCTTGGCGGTCATAAACATGAGGTTGTTCAGCACCATGGTTGTGGCACGAGGGGATCCCCAGCCCTCTCCACGCAGCCAGCGCCGGCTGTTGACCATCATGATCTCCCGGTCGTGTACATCCTCATCATCCTCGCCACTGCCACAATCCTCTGGTCGCCGTTGGGTTGGTTTGAAGTCAACCAGCTCCACGTTGTTCATCCAAGGTAGGAGGTAGTGCAACATTACTTGACGACCACCAGGATGTGCTGTCTGGATACGCTGGCTCACCTCTGCAGTGTTGACAGTCGGAAGTTAGATTGTAGCTCAACATATTTACAAAACAAAAGAACATTCTGTCAATTGTCACAACCAATCATAGTACAGCCGGTATAAGGGGCTGGCAGCTATTAGGAAGAGGCACCAAGAACTGGTGTGACAAGTCACATTCTAAAAAAAAAAAAATCATTAAGAAACTTTAATTTAAATTCTGCTCATTGGTTCCAAAACAAATTTCACTTGTGCTTGTTCATTAAAGTGTACTGCAATTGTACCGCATGGTATTTCTACCACTACCCTTCTGTGCCATTATGCGAGTCAAATGCATCTGTTTTAATGAATTATTCTGCTAGCCTACTTAGCTATTCGCTGATAAGCAGCACAAATTTTGTGATTGTTTTGTAACAGTCACTTTATTTGGCAAGTGCTTCAACAAAAGGGATTTGACTTTGCTATCGTTACTATAAAGTAGCACAAGGAAACAAAAAAACATGCAAGAAACCAAAAGAGAGACCACTGTCATTGCGGTTGCCATTAATTTATGTAGCTCTGTGTTCCCCTATTAACATTTATCTGTGGTTATCAGGGTTTCACACAACTGTGTCGTGAGAAACAGATGAGGATACTGTTGTAGCATGACTTGAACAATGACTCTATTTCATGTCCGTGAGCGTGAATACAACACAGATTTATATCAACTTAGTAAGTTTCTGTTTCTCTTCTAGACAGATGTGCAGAGGTGGAGGAAATACTCAGATCCTTAAATTAAGCAAAACTATTAATATTACAGTGTAAAAGCATTGCACAGAAAATTTTGAATTGGGAAAATACACTTTGATATGAAAAGTAAACGTGCTCAAAGTCGAAAAATGTACCCTGTGACTGTTACACAATGACACAGTACAGCACATCCTATCTTGAAGTGGTAGTAAAATCCTGTTTTTCACGTTGGTTTTAAGTTTCTCTTTAAGACGACTATTCACATTATGAAAATAATCACTCACTAATGATTATATTGGTCAATTTTTGAAACAAATATGCTGGTGTTAAGTTAAACGGCTTGTGATAATGGCACATCTTGGCTAAAGCGTGCAACACACTGCCTATGAAATATCTCACGGTTTAAGATCAGATAAACTTTATTGATCCTACAGTGGGGAAAGTTCTCCGCTACAGCAGCTCCAAAAGAGAAAAATGTATACAAGCAGTACGGGAATAATTTAGAAACAAAGAATAAATTGCTCACACAGAGAAAAAACATCAAATGTAACTGATGTCACAGCCAAATGGAACAGAGACTTTAAAGTTGATGGAGCAACTCTACATAATACAGCAGCATCAAATGATAAGGTAGCAAACCTGAGAAGATGGGCAGAGTGAGCTCTGGGTAAGTCCTTGCAAGCTCCTCAGACAGCTGGTAGTAAGACACAGAGTAGAGGTGTGGCAGCGGTGAGGGAGGCGTCAAGATGCCGTCTGTTCGCTGGATCTCCAATTTGTGGGCGTAACGGAAGAGCTTGGGTTCCAGGATCTGTTTCAAGCAGACAATCACACCATCTTAATGACAAAAGCCTGCATAGTGTTTTGCGGTGTAATGTAGATGTGATGGAAGTTTACGCATGAAACAGAGATTCTGACCTGTAACAGCTGCATGGCCACCTCATAGATATCCCTGGAAGAATCAGCCGCCTTGAACAGAATCAGGTTCAGCAGCACCACAGTGTCAAATTGGTAATCCCTAAGAGACAATAACAAGAATGCAGCATTTAAGTAGCCGGCTCCGGAGGGACTAACAAGTCACACAATAATGAGTTTAAGACGTAACTGTGCAGTACCTGTTGTGAAAAACATTGGCAATGGCCCTGAAGCAGCCGGCAGCCACACGACGGGAGCCGGTGTAACATCGGTCGACAGCCCAAAACATGAGGTTGCTCTGGTCTGGATTCAGCTCCAGCAGCAGCATGACAGCCTCACAACCCAGCTGGTGAACCTACAGGAGATCACACAGTGACTGTTAGAATTATGGGGTCACTTCTTCAAATAGCCTTCACAATTCTGCTGATCTTTACCCATTTATTTCTCGACATGTAATATCAGTGTCCAATGAGATATTACTTGCATGAAAACAAAATAAGCTGTAATCTGTATATTTGTTTGTCTATTTTTCTCTTGTCTTTACCCTCAACCCAACTGGTCAAGGCAGATGGCTGCCCTCCAAGAACCTGGTACTGCTGGAGGTTTCCTCCTGTTATTTCTTCTCACTGACACCAATGTGCTTCCTATTGATAACTGTTAAATTTGCTGTGTTTCTCTCCATAATGTAATACTAGATTGTCTTGATCTTAGTTTATAAGGTTCCATGAGATAGCTTGTGTTGTATCTCAAAAAGAACCACAACATTAGGATTACTAATGCAGACTATAAAATGATCACTCAAAAACAAGGATGTAACATCCTGAAAAGACAGGTGTAGAGAGAAAGTTTTTATGATTTAGTCTCTAAACACAATATTTTCAGTCAGATGATTCTGTAAATAATTTAGTGAAATTCTAAGAATTCAGTGATTTCTGATGTGATGCTATCTTAATAATTATTTATTATGTGTAGGTCTTGAAATGTAAATGTTTGGTGCTGATCTCTTGTAGTACTTCTAAGTGCCACTGTGCAGCACTAGTGTCAAGGCATGCAAATCTGTGCTACATAACTTTGACCTCAGGAAGTCTTATGATACAGTAAGACTGATGTACACAAACTGCTTATTCCAGATTCACTAGAGATGATATGGCAACATTCTGGTCTAATGTTGATTACTCCCATTACATGGAGATTACCTGGTAAGGTTTATAATTCATGACTATGCATGTATATATATGTATGTACATAAATAGATATATATACTACTGTTCAAAAGTTTGGGGTCACTTAGAAATGACCTCATTTTTGAAAGAAAAGCAGTTTTTTCAAAGATGGTAACATTAAATTAATCATAAATACAGTCTAGACATTGTTAATGTGGTAAATAACTATTCTAGCTGGAAACAGCTGATTTTTAATGGAATATCTCCATAGGGGTACAGAGGAACATTTCCAGCAACCATCACTCCTGTGTTCTAATGCTACATTGTGTTAGCTAATGGTGTTGAAAGGCTAACTGATGATTAGAAAATCTTTGTGCAATTATGTTAGCACATTAATAAAAGTGTGAATTTTTATGGAAAATGTGAAATTGCCTCAGTGACCCCAAATTTTTGAACGGTAGTGTATATATTTTTTCCCTATAGTTATTACATTATTCTCTTTGCCTTATTCCTAGAGTTACAACAACAAATGAAACCAAGATCCTTTATGTTGTGTACATACTTGAACATTAAAGCTGATTGAGATTTTATATGCTCTGATGAGGACTGCGCATGTTGAAACTTAAGAATAGTTGTATTTCTGTGAGCCAAGGGTGAGTGCTTTGCCATCTCAGTTTTAAGTGTGGACTTGTTACCTTTCTTTTCTCTTCTCTATGTGTTACAAGACTGTTCTTTGGTGAATCAGTTAACCTTATATCCACATGCCATGGGCACACTCACAAAGCAAATTTTTATCAAAGTAGACTAGAATGGCAACCATTCTCTCACCTTCTTGTCCTGAGAATCCAGGATGTTGTCCAGCCACTTGTAGAGGTAGCCATCAGAGGAGAGGCCAACATTGTCAGCCACAGGTCCACAACATAACACTGCAGACATGGCCTGGAGCGTTCAAAAAACTGTTAGTTATCAATAAAACATGTATAAAACAGATTTCTACATTTACATCTTTATATATGGTTGTGCATGTACCTTTAGTGCACAGTACTGATGGCGGTTGATCTGCATATTTCTGTCACTGTAGCGATCCAGTGGAGTGAACATGATGCTGAAGGGCCCAGCCCAATGACTGAACAGCATGAACAGACTGTGTCTCAGTGATTGCTGAGGGAAGATGGTCCTCCTATGGTGCACTGAACACAAGAAAATCAAATAACACATACAATTTATTAGTTGAATTTTAGATGGACATGCAGCGCAAGTAAGGATCGGACTGAAATTCAGAGATGTACCTGGGACATTCTGAATGATATTGGCCACGAGTGCACTGAAGTGACAGCGAATGTCCTTCAGTGTGTCAGAGTCCTTGTCATTTTCAGCCTCAAGCAACTGCCTGGTCAGATCAACATACTCAAGCAATGTACTGTTCAGAGAGTGACTCTCTCCATCTAATCCTCCACTGGCTCTGTAAATAGAAAAGTTTATTGTAGAACAATCAGTCAGGTGAAAGAATAAATTAATTGCTAATCATTTGGTTGTTGTCGAACGGTTTGTGGATTACTTACATTTGACTGATGACACCAGCATCAGCTAGCAGTTCAAATATCCGGACCAGCTGGACCCTGAGGATGTCACGACGCCTGCGTCGCTTCATGTTCTGCAGAGTGAAGAGCATGACATTTTAACTAAATTAAGTGTCTGTTGGTAAATAAAAAAACTGAGACAGAAAGGTTATCTGTGAATGGCACTTACTTCAGGTCTTCTTTCGAGAGCTTCTTTTATGATGGGATTCAGCTCCTCTATCAACTCTCTGAAGGACAGAAGAAGTGCATGTAAATAATCAAAAATATAACAATGTATACAGTGGTATATATAGTTCATACAGTGTTGTGTACCTAAAGGCCACGGGGTTGGTCCTGCCAAGCCCCAACACTAGAGACTCTGTGATGTCCATGCTCTCAGAGCGCATCATTGGAACAATGTGTTTGAACAGGGAGGAGGGGGACGGAGTGCCAACAATCTGTAAACACAAAAAGATTCATTGCAACTGCATTTTCATACATTTTATATTCTGTGACTATGCAGTCATACATAATTCACAGCCATATCTATATTAATACAGTAATGTGTTATTCCATAGTTTGTGCAAAACTTTCAGACCTTAATGCGTTAAAACATGGCCGATAGCGTGTTGTTTATAATCCACGGGTCATTCATTCTATTCATAGTCAACTGAGAATCCAAAATTGGAGAATGGAAAAAACATGCACGATTTCATAATTCACTTATGAATGCAACCCGCAAAAAACAAAATACAGCTTGTTTTTGTACTTTCAACTTAAGTCAAAAATATGCAATGAAGAAAAAATGCAGTTTAATTTGTGTGATCAGGAAATTACTGATGTCTTTGTGTGTTGCAGTCAGTAAGCTTGCAGAAAATACATAGAGGTGATGGCACTGCCTGATGTAATATAATGAATATGAAGTAGAACATCAATATAAAGTTAATTATTCAATAACATATTTTGGAGAATGTCATGTCAAAAGTCTTTACTTCTGTGAATAGATATAAACTTGAACAAGAAAATGATTCTGGGCAGCACACTGAGTCCCATCTCATATTTGTTTACATTTTGTGAAAAACTTTGACAAATTATTTGTTCAGAATTCCCTTTTGCTGCGTACCATTGGATGTACTGACAATCACCAATTAAATACTTTGACACTAAAGAAATGATAAATAGATTGTTTGTGCAGTTGCTTCTGACCTTTGAATCATAACTGTAGCCGCTGTCCGGCGTGGACGCCAGCGTCTCAGGCGGGGAGCAGCGGACGGAGCCAGAGGTGGAAGATGAAGAGCACATGGAGGGGGAGGAGGAGGCAGAGCTGCAGCAGAGAATCAGGTAGTTCCTCCAGAGGCCAATGTAGGAGTCACTGCTATTCAGACTGTTCACTTTCTTGGCATTGATGGGGCTACTGCAGGTGGACAAACAGTAAAGGTCCGAAATGAATGACATGACATCAAAAGGACAGAATGACATTGAGCAGCAGGTTCAGAGAACAAAGTCGTCAAGTTCTGCTTGCCTATGTTGAGACATCACATCAGTATTTAATGTATCTATCTGGTGTTGTGCCCGTTAAATTAGGATTTTTGATTTCAAGTCCACAATCATAGCACATCACATCATAACTAAGACATCATCATCTGATCTTCAAACTTAATGTATCATGAAAAACAGCTACAATGACAGAAAAACACACAGTTTAAGCGATGTGTAAAGAGAATATATAAACAGAGGGGCTTAGGGAGACATACTTTACGTCAACTTGTGGAGACAGTAGTTGCAGGCGAGTGTAGGCAAACATCCAGGCATAGTTGACAGCAGTGGGGCAATGTTTGGGCAGGTTCTCCTGCCGCAGGTAGCTGGAGAAGCTGATGACCCAGGGGTCCTGGCCCTGAGTAACATGGGCAAACACCCAGATGTGAGAGGGGCTCACCACATCAAACTGGTGGCTGATGGGTGATGAGCTCCACTCTGCTAGCGTCTGAAGATCAATCCCACTGGGACAATACAGCAGGTTGGTCTACAGGGACAAACAGAGGGTGACAAGTTGGGTCATCAGGTACTTGTGAAAGTTTTACTGATCTAAAAGTAAGAGAATAAATTCATACCTGGTCAGCTCCTGTGAGATGAATGAAGCTCTCCAACACTGATGCACTTAATCTGTCCATGACATCAATGGCCAGTTCTTCATCTCCCTGAAAGATTGAATATCAGTAATCAGTGCTTGCAATAAAAAGTAACAGACATATTTTACCGTTTTTTATTTGCCAATTGTAAAACAGTACGATGTTAATTTAAAGTAATTACCTTGCCAATGCCCAGTGCAGTGTGCAGCGCCCGGACCTCCTTGAGAACGTTAACAGCTAGTCTGCGCGTGGCAGGGCGGCAGCTGCACAGCACCACCAGCGCTAAACCCTCCACCACATGCAGCACACTTAACGGAAGAGCTCGCTCCAAGGACAGAGAGTGACCACTGCTTGAGCCCTGTTAAAAATAACAAGTAATTAAAATCACTTATTCGATACACATTTGTAAGTTAAGACATAAAAAATGAACTCAAACTACATTAGTTCTCAACACACAGCTGAAACTTCTGTGACCAACCTGTGAATCATGACTCTTATTGCTGCTCTGCACCGCCTGCCTCCATTGGCTGATGAGCTGCAGTAGCATCTTTACAGCGTTGTCCAGCAGCGTGGGATGGACATCAGTCACCTCTCTGACTATGAAGTAGGCAAAGCCTGAGAGGACATCCTCCCGCCACTCTGGGAAATCCACCATGAGGGCCTGAAGAGTAGTAAAGGCAAGGCCACGCAGCTCCTCGTCCATGTGGATGGTTAGTCTAGAGGAAGAGAGGGGAGATATAAGAGGACATGAAGTACACAACCAGTGCTACAGTTTATTGTGTAGATATGTGTCTGCAGTAAGGTTAGAGAGGGTGAATTACTTGGCAAGGAGCTCTATTAAGTCTTGTCTGCTCATGCCATCTGGTATCAGTCTTGGGATGGCGGCGACGCATGTTCGGAACAGATCGATCTTTGGCTTTCTCTCTCCCCTGCAGCACAAACAATTTATAAGAGCCTGTTATAGGTCAGGAATACACAGCAGTATGGCAGTAAGAGAAGGTTGTGGTTACATACGTGATCATGTCCTCAGGCTCCTTGTTAGACATCTGCACGCTGGTCATGCTCATGGAGCGCCCCACCTCCTTGTCCAGGTGTCGCAGGATGTTATCCAGGGCCTTTCTTACTTGTGGGTAGTAAAGTGACATGCCTGGAAACAGCCAGTGGAAGTATTACATTCAGAGCAAGCAAACAAACATCATAGATACCCTAACACAGTACCTCAAAGGCCTCACTTTGACTAAACGCCAAGTCTGATTATAAATGTCTAACATTCAAGAGTCAGACCTACCTATGACTTTTGCTTCTTCATCAGTGAGGGTGGTGTTGAGGAAGATCTTTTTGACACGCAGGGTGTTGCCAGAGGGCATGATGATCCCTGTAGTAGGCATTGGAGGTTCCCCGTCTTTCTGCTGTAGGCTGTCAGCAATCACCAAGAAGGCTCGCAAACCGATATTCATCCTCTGGTAGGGTCGAAAGAGGAGGAGGATAAGAGAAAATACATCAACACAATACCGGAAGTCCACTACTACATGTTTACATTTTTAAAACTGTCTTTTTCCTCTATTAAAAAATCTCCATCCACATGAAAACACAAGAACACTACTGAAGCGCTGCCAAGATCATGCCAAAGACACAGGCGGTAATATATCTATAAAGTCAAGTTGGCTAATGAAAACCTGAAAAAAGCCATCACTAGTTCCGTTAGACCAACAACAATGGCACATCAAGGAAAGAGAGAATTGTGTGTGGATTAATTCTGACATGTGAACTAATTCTGACATGTGGACTAATTCCGACGTGTATTTCTCAATACAGTAGAGGAGCAACTGTACATTTATGTGTAAACATGTAACAAATCCTCTTAGCTACTGCACTATTTTGGCCACATTTACAACGGCACAAAATGGAATCATGTAAATAAGGACAAAGCTTAAGTCCTGTTTATACGTTACCTCTGGATTGATGGTGAAGGTTTTATGAGACTTGCCCACGCACAGGAGGTCATAGATAATCTCCTTCATAGCGAAGTCCAGTCTTTCCTGTAAAAACAAACCAACCAGCCATCACTAACGCAAAGCCTTCATGCGGTGTCCAAAGTTTGAGCTCAGCTGTGACATCCAGTTACGTCACAGTTTGAGCTCCAGGCTCACCTGAGCTATGAACTGGATGATCTTGACAAAGATGTTGAGGGGTGTGTCTCTGGGCACCACACTGCGGGAGCCTTTGGGGAAAAGTGCTGAAACAATGCTGAGTAGTCGACTAGGAACAAAAAACAGAGACACTGCATAAGCATATACAGTGCTGAATAACTAAGGTTCTCATGAAAAGTTCTTCTATTTAATAGTCATAGGTTGTAAAGAGATTTATTGTATGAGAGCAGTTTGAGGAATAAATGTTGCCCTGCAACTGACCTCTGTGTGACAGTGTTGCTCTCACACTTGATCCTGATAATGTAGACCCACAGCAGTCTGTAGAGTGACTCCAGTGCTACACGGGACATTTTGGGGTCTTTATTCTGTGCATGCAAAGAGAAAAAGAAGGGACCATGAGTCACTCCTTTATTGATGACAATTTCATTACCCACCTGTCAGACTTGAGAGATCAGCTTGCTGTTGTCTAAAGAAACACAAAAAATCTCTACAACAGTGTGCAGAAATTCACGTTTTTTTTGTCCACGTCCATGATTTCTGAATAGTCACTGACTGATGTCTGAGCACTGAAAGTCCACGTGGTGCTAACATACAGACAACCTGAAGGAGTCGTCTTTAGGAAAATAAGTAAGTACGTTTATAAAATTTAACCCTTTAAATTGAACCCTTTGTTCAATGCAATTGTACAATAATTCTATCCTGGAATATCAAATATCAAGTGGATATTTCTCATTTATTAAAATTCAACAGACTGATCAACTTATCAAACATCTATTTTACTGGTGAACATTCACAGAGTCACAGTAAGGGCATCCATGCTCAGCGATGTGGTCACGATGCGAGTCATTTCCTACGTCATGACTTTAGTTTGATGACATGATGGAGTTGTGTCTGTTTTTTGTGAAAATATACACATAAAAAAATATTTTGACAGAAAACTTTTAAAATCAGTAAAGAGCTTTAAAAAAAAAAAATGCAATTCTCTGTGAATACACTTCGAAAGGACAGAAATCTTCGAGGTTTGGTCTTATCTCCAGATCAGCATAGCACAGAGCAAATGTTTGTTGGTGCGTCATGACCTGAATGAAGCTTCCTGTACCATAAAAGGAGCAGGTAGCAGATATGTCAGACTTGGGAGTAAATGTGACAACATTTCTGTGAGTCAGTTTGTTCTGTAATGTTTTACAAACAACAGTCCATCAGTCTCTTTCTGTGCTGCAACCATGTTTAATCTTTTCATCCACAACTCAGCCAATCATAGATACACAGAACAACAGAGCAGTGGAAACACAAATGTAGGGTAAACAGGATTGCACAATGTAAGAATCTTAATTAATTTTTACGTCACATACATTTCTGTGACATTTGGCTTTTTATATAAGGTTAATTAATCATGAAAGTTCTCTTTGAAGAACCTAGTTGAGGCGAAGGTTCACTTACCTGGCAATCATTTTAAGAAAATGATCTACAAGTAATATTTATAAAAAAAATAATAGTGCATGTGCAACCATCATCAGCAACTGCGAGACACACAACAACACAATGACACAACATCTGCTAATGTTTAATCCTCTTTAGTATAGTCTGCAGTAGTCTAGTTTCCTTAACATCCTTTAAAGTTTTCAATAAAAGCAATACTTCACTTATTGGTCACAGTCAATGGGACAAGTTCTGGATTGTGTGCGGAAAAGATGCAACAAAAACCTGAGAGCAATGTGTGGTTCCTGTTAGCTAGCTATTTACCAACCCCAGAGGAAAATACTGTGACACACTTTACTCTGCAAAATTTATCTTTGATTATTATGGCTAAGACTGCACTGGTCCCTTTATTGTCACAAACTAACCAGCACTATATAAAGCTGGACTGTAGTCTCCAGGCTGACTGGTTGATTAGTTGGTCGATTCAGTTGAATTTTATTTATATAGCACCAATTCACAACATATGTCATCTCATAGCACATCACATAGTAAGGTAACGCAGCTTAAAAAACAGAGAATTCGACAATCCAAAGCACCTCTGGATTCCCTATGAGCAAGCAATCGGCAACAGTGGGAAGGCAACCAAGAAAAAAAAATACTCTTGTCTGAGCAAATTGCTTGGAAAATTTCCAGTGTCAATTTCATTATGAGAAAAGCACTACATCAATAGGCATTCAGGATTTATCCATTGTTTTCTGCTGCGGGTGGAACAGACTACCTGTGAAGTTAGAACATGTCCGACCTAAAGGAGACTGCTAGGTCAAACTTATTTAAAACTTATTAAGTTTACAGAACATTAACTCTGAGTTGATTCCAAACTAATTCGATGTCAAAGAAGTTGTCGGGAGCCCGCTGGCCTGTTCCAAGTCTTTTGCATCCTTCAGCTTAAAATAACCAAGTTCAAATGATTTCATTTTCTGCAAATACCACCTTTTTATGCTCATATATAAAACATTTAGGCTAATACGACTTACAAGTAGAGCACTCTCAGCACATTGTGTTTTTCTTAGAGATACTAAGCAGACTTTTTGTTGAGTACTTCTTCTACGACTGTGCATGACAAATGAACAAACAAGTATCCCAAGAACACATTTACTAGAATAATTACACATCAGACAAATGTCAACACCACTGCTGATGAACACGAACCAGCTCAACCACAATGCCTAAAGCAACATCACAAGTTCCAAGCAGTTAATTTAGTCCTCTTCCCTCCTTTCACGGTGCAGCACTTCAGCAACAGTGGAGAACAACTCTCCCCTTTAGCAAAACAAGTAGAACTGTACTACCCTACAACCTCATCAGGACCTGGACCGTTAGAAGGAAGGGGGCACCGACTAGCCACTGACACCAGAAAACTCACCTGCAGCGTCTCAATCTGCTTTCGGATGCTGTTGTTAGACGGCATCTGGAGCGAGTCAATGTGAGAAAAAGATCAAATGACAGGAGACAAAGAATGAAGGCTTTGGGGAGGGACACATGCAAGTTATAAGCAAAACACAAAAATACAGTCTAAACAGATATGACACGAGCAGTCCGAGTTACTCTTGTTGGTGTGACAGTAAATGTATCAGTGCTAATTGTAATGACACATAATGAACTGTTCAACATGCCACTTGTGGAATTAAGTCGCATGCTAGTAACGCAAAGTAACAGTCCACTTGTGTTTTATATGTTATTATATATTTCAACCAAGTGAGAAATATATTAATTTAAAGATGCAAAAACAACGTAAAAAAAGAAGGTGTGCTGTGGTTTGAAAATCAGACGGTGAGACATAAAAAAATACACATAAAGGAATGGATATAGCAGGAACAGAAGGATGAGAGGGAAAAGAACAACAAAATATTGCCTGTTTCACCTACTAAGCCGACAAGCAGCAACACCCAACTCAGCAGTTCATTTGAATCCATGTCAAGCACACTCAAAATGCAAAGTTTTTGATTTTAACCCTGTGGGGATCACGTTTTAAAATAGGGCTGCACAATTATAGTATGATTTCTATATATATTAGACTGTAAACACTGTTATCGGTGTAATTGATTATATTTCAGAGAAAACAATTATGTTGTACATTTCCCATTCCACAGTGTAATTATTGTATGTGAGTACATTAAGAAGTAAATTAAGCCAATTAATCATGAAATAATGTAGCCGACAAGAGCTCTTGACTTTGCTTGCCACCTTTTTGTTTCTAAAAGGTGAACTTTAACTACTTCTCCATTCTGACTTTAATTTGCGTAAGACTGGGTATTCAAATGACACAATTTGTTAAACACAGTGAAACACAGCCCTTATTTATTTTTTTCTCAAGAGCAGCCACAAGGTTAAAATCACTGCTTGTACAAGAAGCCAGAAATCACTAAGATCATCGCTGCATTCGAGCAATCACACAAACCCGCAAAATTATCTCAGTCAAAGAATCAGCATCGACACTCAGGAAACTGACTGATTTTCAAATTAAGGGAATCTAAAACAATCACTGTGGTGAAAGAGAATGCTTGAATGAGATCACTGAAAAGACAGACGGCCATTCAAAAACCATCGGAAATCACCATCACAAGACGCAAATGGAAATTTATCCACCACAAGCTCAAACAGTCTCCACAAAAGGGGTAATCAATGCAAGAATGGAAAGAACAGTCAGTGAGTCGGTCAGTCAGTCTGCGATTTGGTCAATCAGCCTCTGGGTTGAATGGTCAGGAACAGGAGGAAAATTGGTTTGATTTGTTTGTAACTGGTTTACAAGGAGTCATTAACAGACCTGAGTTAAAACAGCACTTGAAATAACATCATATGCATCATGTTTTAGACTTTGTTTAGCTGAGATGTAAGATATTTATGAGGTTGAGTTTAAAAAATTACACATAGGACTTGTCAAGTAACATCTTTGAAATTACATGTAGTTCTATAATTACCTAATGATATTTTATAACATGTTTTGTTTGGAGTTTTTTTTTTTTTTTTAGCAGAAATGATAGATTTTCTGAAACACTCTGTTACTGCCTTATCAAATCAAGTGCTATTCCTGTATTTTATAACATGTTTTGTTTGGGGGTTTTTTGAGCATAAATTATACATTTTCTGAAGCACACTGTTATTGCCTTATCAAATCAAGTGCTATTCCTGTCCAGATCTGGTTTGTTGATAATGGAAGGGAAAGTACATCATGATATTCAGACAGAACCACAGAGCACACCCTTCACAACCGAGACAACTTCTTCAATCAGCATGTACTAACCGTGTCACTCTAGTAATTCATTTCCTTTAAACAGAAATGAGAGCCAATACCTTGCCAATTCATAGAAAAAGAGTAAAGGTGTAATCTGGAATTTAAGGGCACTAAGGTCACTTTATGCTTCCTTCAAGAACACTTTAACATTTAATTCTAGTTTTCAAAACATGAGTCACAAGGCTTGAAATGAATTACGCATTGTAAATCCAAGTAGGCTGCCCTTAAACTACTTGAAACTGAAGAATACGATCATTGTGCTAGTCTTTGGAGCTACTTTTCTGAGATGGATTGGGTGTAAAGGTCGTGAGTGGCAGTACCTTCAGGTGTGAGAGGCAGTTCTGGAGGAAGATGTGCCAGTTGTTGAGAAAGAACTGCTTCTGACTGACACACAGCAAACATGTCACCAGGGGATACAGAGCCTGGGGACAAAAACAGTGTCAGCATCAGAAAAAAGCAAACAGATAAGTACTTTTTCCCATAAGATCTAAACTCATTTTTATGCACCTTTTGTAATGTAGCATCAAAAACCTCAGTAGCTATACTCAAAAGCCTTGTAGACTACAGACAGGCCAAGAGCAACAACAGTATCATGAGTGCAGACCAAAGCTGCAAAACTGATTTAAGATCTATTTATTGATAATAATAATGATAATAATAATAATAATAATAATAATAATAATAATAATAATAATAATAATAATAATAATAATAATAATAATAATAATAATAATAATAATAATAATAATAATAAAAAAATGTTGGATAATAACTTAATACATTACATAGAGATATTAAAAACTGAGATCCAGGCATTTCAGAAAAGCTGCTCTGTAAACATAATTGATTAAAGGGATGTTGCATTTATTTATTTGAAGTCCGACATTACTGCATGATGATGTCAGACTTGGTGTTCTCAGGGCAACAGTGATGTTGACAAAATACAGGGTGAGTGAAATATAAAAGGAGAAGTAAGTATTAAAGACACAGAGTAAATAGTGACAGGGTAGGAGAGGAAGAGAGAGGAAACTAAGATGGTAGAATTGTTACCAAAGAGTGCTTCTTTCTGGAACTAAGGTCAAATGTCGTCTGGTAGAGCATCTCCACAAAGGTTTTCAGGCATGGCACATTGACTTCATTTTTTACCGCCTGAGGATGGACACGACATTTCAGTAGATCTCAAACTGACAGAGATACATGTTTGCGTTTGTTTGCACAAATCGCAAAACAGTGTAAAATATTTTGCATGTTACTCACAGCTGCAACAGGGATGAGGATCTCGACAAACAGGCCTGCTAGAGCATGCTTTATGTCTTTATCCTTGACTTCCAGGAAATACTGGGCACATTCCTAGGAAAGACAAAAACACGTGTAAAGAAGAATACATGGACATATAAACAACATAGCAATTCTGGCCAGAAATTTTAAACATACAGCATTAGTACTCCTGAATCTGACCCAGGTCTGTGGTGCAAATTTCAATCATGATTTGTATTCCCTAATCCAGCAGCATTATTGTTACGTGTCTCCACTTTAGGGCTATAGTCAACCACAGAAATTCTTGATTGACCAAAATTGCTCCAACTCTTTAACATATCAATTAGGATTGTAGCTTAAATTAATTATAAATAAGAATTAAAAGCTCGTATTTGCAGCATATTAAATCAGGTGAACCTCATTTTATACTTAAAAGATAACAACAGACTGAGAGGAGACTAGCAGGCACCTGCCCATATTCATATGATTTCTAAATACAGAACTAACATTAATTTGTGATCCCACAACAAGAACTAATCTGGAATATAAAGCAGACATGTTTACTGCAGTTTTTTGATGATTTGGTTGTGAAGCTGTGAAACTGCTGTTTGCAAAGTTTGCCCTTGACTTTTTAGCAATCTGTTTTAGCAAAATGCAGCCACATTAACAACTTCTTTGCCATGGTTTCAATTAGTTCAGAGCAGACTTTGAGAAAACATTAAATAAGTTACACCGAGCAGTCTCCAATAGGTTTCTACGTTGCCAAATTGCTGTGGTTCACATGTAGTCTGTAACTCTTGCCGCCAAAAATAATGGATTAATCCCGAAGGTGACTGATGTAGTGCTTTTATCCTTTTGACTGTAGCTTGGTCAAAGTGTGAGTATTTGATCTGGTGAAAGCATATTAACCAACCTATCATCCAGGCAACACGGAACCCAAAACAATTATCTGTATAAGCAAACTTCCTAATTCTTAATAACGTGGATACATCAGATGACAAAATTTTAAGAAACAGTGTGGTATTATTCTGTTATTGCAGAATCAAAGAGTGGGGCTTGACAAAAATATATTCCTCACAACATCACCTTATTGTAATTTTTTTCCATAATAAGCTAAGGCAATGTTTTAATACAATTAAAACATCGTCTTAATTGTATTATTGTAAGATGTAAAGGATACTGCATTGAGTATAAATACAAACTGAAAATGTACTATGTTGGTCAGGCTCTAAAAGATCAGCTAAGAAGTAACCGAACTATGTGTTGAAACAAAGTGATGGACATAAACCACAGCATGTTCCATTAACACATTAAGAAAAGACGGTAATTTTAAGAGAGAACAACAAGTGACTTTTTTCAATCGCTGTATAGAGATTAATGAAAATGCTGCTGCTCCATTCACAGCTCTTAGCAACGCCTGAAACACACACACACACACTCATTCTTGGCAAACCTCACCTTTGATCGTTACTCATCTAGTTTTATGAGCTATTGCTACGGAGAGCTGCTGAGCTTGAACTAAGAGGCAGCAGTAAAAAAAAAAAAAAAAGAACGTCTGGTGCAATTTAACAAACACACATATCAGTCACACTTACTGATGGTAAATATTCATAAATACTATAATTTACCTGCATGAATTGAAAAGAAGCCTCAAAGTCTTCCACAGGATACATTTTAACCCGGAAGAACTTCATGCCCATGATGAGACTGATGATGCTTTGGACTATGTATGGACTCTGCTCTTTTTGCCTGAGCTCCTTCAGTTCTGTGATGAACTTCTTCCTCACTGCCTGAAACCTGAGCGCAGACACACAAAAAGACAGTATTACATGCATGTACATTTACAAAAAAATGACTCATAAAGTTGAGAGTGGTTAAGAGACTGAAAACATGATAAGCTATTTAAAAAAGTCAGCCGGTAGTATGCTAAAAGGCTTACTCACTTTGACTGTGTAAGAACCCCAATGACCTCAGCATACAGGTCTGCGATGATGTGCACGTTGCCAGTGTTGGGGCCACAGTACCTGTAAATTCATAAAGGATATGTCCTCAAGTGCTGTATTGTTTACCAAAACAATAAAAGAACAAAACATTGCACAACAGAAGCACTTCGCAAGTGTGCTTAGTTGATGTAGAGCCAGATGATGTCCACACAAATAGGCTTTTTACGACAATCTCTGTCCGGACAAACGCTTTAGTTTTTTTTTTTTTTTTTTTTTTTTTTTTTTTTTTTTTTTTTTTAAAAGAAATCATCTCCATGAATACAGACATGTTTGAAAACCTGTAACACATGACTATTCATGGGTAAGTGGTTGCCTGTGTAAACATGAAGCAGGTGGCTCGTTGGCTAGTTGTAGAAAATGCTATGATGGAAGAACAGAAACTGTGAAAAGTAGGACCACAGATTTCCTCAACTGCACAACAGCTGCTAGCAAAGAGAACAAGGTCAACAGCACCTCTAGCCTAATTCACTGTCGATATCAAATTAACCACAGGTAGTCAAGGCATATGTCTTTGTTTACTTGCAGAAAATAGTCACATGGTGAATGAATCTGTAATGGTAAGACCCAGTCAGAGAGTCAACACCACTGTTTCCAAATGCCTGCATTTCTGCCAATGCACACTAAAAAGTATTCCTAGTGTTTTTTAATGAAGTGGGGCCAGCAGTATTTCCATAAGTCTCCTTTTTAGGGGTCCTAAAACTCTCAAGTAGTGTAGATTTTAAAAGTAATCGTAGTAGAAGTTATGAGTCTTAAAATTAAAACGTATTAGTGTGGATGTAGCCTCAAGTTGCTCAACAAGAGGAAATTGTGCCTTGTGAACATTATGTGACACAATGACGAATCCATTCAAAGCTAAATTAAAACCCACAAGTCAGAGTGCTGCAGTAGTGAGTATATTTATCAACACTTTTTAGTCGTGTGCCATTCATCTGTGTCACCAGTCTATGGGGATGCTGATGCTTACTTACCCCTCTTTGTGTTTAAAGTGCTTGAATGCCAGGTTTAGAACTTCATGTACTAAAACATCTGGCACTGGATGAAGAGGAATCTGTGACGTAAACAAGGAATCATTAGTCTTATTAGAAGCAATGATAGCGCTCACTGTGTCTCTTTGCTACCATTCATTACCCTCCCCACAGGAGCAAAGCCAAGGACAACTCAGCTCTAGTCTCTAGGGATTGGCTTTTAGTTCAGAATGCTGCTTGGATTTGGACGGTCTACTTTAGAAACACGCTCAGTTGGGAGTTGGTATGTTGCCATTGCATCTATTTACTTTGTTGCCCTGTGGGGAAAAACCCTCACTAACACCACTGTAGTTAATTTCTGTACCAAAGAAGATAAAAAGTGCAAACCTAATAAACAACACTCTAATCTTTGTATGTAAATCAGAAAAAAGACACAGGAGTCTCATCTCTACTATGAGTGATGAATGCTGCTCCAGAATTTCAGAGCATTTTAACATTTGAATGACTGGTAGCAATAAAAAAGGCAACAAACACTTTTTTAATCAAAGGCTATGCCACAGAAATCAAACAAACGGAGCAGTCTGTATCTGCATGGGAAGAGCAAAGGCAAAGCTGCAGTAATGCAGTGTGTAGTTCGAGTATCTGTCAATGACACTTTTTGCTTTTTACAACAGATATATCAAAAGCAACAAAGAACTATTATTAGTAACACAGACTAAAAACACCAGCTCTGCCTAGAGAAAGGTACAGTAGAAATATATGCAGCAGCAAATTACTGTAGCAGAACTAATCACATTCACAACCATTTGCTAGGCACTTCGATAAGATTATGTCAACAACAGGTCAAACAGGTGCACCGCATTTACCTTCCCCTATGTAAACATTCAGCTACTGAAGTGGCAAATACTCTTTCAAGGCAGCGTAAATCATTACACAAAAGCAGTGACAGCAGGAAATGTCAGATCGCTCACCTGTTTAAGAACTTCCACTGAAACTAAACAAAAAATGAAATCTATGGCTAAGTCTCGCCGTTCCAGAAGGTAATCTTTATCTCGGTGCTGTTCATCTCTGCAAAGCCAAAGAGAAAATAAATGTAAATGACATTTTGAGTCAAAAACATATTAAAACTAGAATATGGGCTTCATCGTTTATTGGATCCCATAACCAACATTTTTAAAATGATCATATTGGTTTTTTTGTTCGTTTTTTTCAGATTCCCAATAAAAAATAAGTGCAACTTCGGCTCTAATGTAATGTGTACTGTCTTATTTGCGGCACATATGTATAATTTCTACATATCAATTATGAGTGGACCCCTACATAAACAGACAAAAACAGCCAATAATAAATTTGATGAAATGGAAGAAGACAGGAGAGTACGAAGGAAACAAAGATCAACATCTCACCCTTTAGATTTAGTACTAGAGCGAGGCCTGTACTCATAGGACTCGTCTTCAGTGCCACTCTGCCGCCGGTACCAGTCAAACAGTGTGCGCAGTAGGGAGGGCAAACAGTGTTCTGCTATTGAGCTCATAGAGCTTATTAACTGGAAAACAACAACATATCTGTTAAAATACCAGGTTATTACAAGTAAAACCACACAACATATTCAGCATTTTTTGTAGCATGTAAATTAAATACCTGTCAAATTAGGCTAACAAAATCGCAGTAGTTGTGCAGAGAACGCCATCCAACAAGCATGGATCAAGATCGGTATTCAATAAATGAGTAGGATATAGGGTGAGAGTTGAACAGAATTTTTATCAATTAACGGCTCCTACTGTAGCTACTGATGGAAATTTCGCAGGATGGTGGTACATGACCGAGTAGCTCCACAACACACATGCCCCTGTGGTGTCCATAGGTAAGACTGCAGTAAGAACAGGTAGTCTTCCAGGCAGTTCAGCAGCACTTTGATTGGATCAGTGATTGAATAAGACTTAACAAATCCACCATCTATGATGATATGTAATAAGTGTATGTTGCTTTATATAAACTACTGTATTTTCATAAGCACAAATCCTTAATCCTTATTTAGAAGTGCACACAGAAAACAAGAAATCAGTAATTTCAAATTAAGATTACAGGAGCTAGTTTTCAGCCTATACATAAAACATGAGATGATATGGTCAGCATGCATAAACGATTTAAGTGTACGTGCTTGTTTGTGTGTTTAAGGGCCAGCACAGTGTGATGAGGGAGGTGGATGATGGATGCTCGGCAGGAGAGTTATGCAATTGCTCCCTCTGCCCTTATGGCGCCAGGCAGATACACTCCAGCACCCAATGCTGATTTACTGCTGAGGATGACACAGCGATTCTACACTCTCACTTTTTGCGCTCTCTATACCCATTTTCTCCCCCTCACTCACAATGGGGACAGCTGGATCTATACCACCATATCCTCATTGGCTTTGTGTTGTGCTGAACAAAGCAATTTGCAGCAGGCAGGCCCATTGTATAGAGTACTGCACCAGCTACAGATGAGGGACAGACGGGCCATTGAGTGGGGGATTGATTGGGTGGAGCTGGGGGGATTCAAATACTGCGTACACATACAGAGGTTGGGGAGGATTGTTGCTGGTTTGGGGCAATGTCACATTTAAACACCTGTACATGGTGTAATTTTTACTGTGGCTGCACTGACCTGGTCAAATTGTGCATCTTCCCCTCTCTGCAGGGAACGGGACAGGGGTTTCTCCTGTTGGAAATGCGGGAGAGAGAGAGCGAGATCATGAATAAATGTGTCACTAGCCCAGCAGAGATACCCTTGCTAACTGCAAAATATCAGATTGCTGTCAGTCTAACCACAGGCCTGGTGATGAGTAAGCAAACAAGAGAAAAGAACACTGAAGTTTTAGTGTGGTGCATTAATACGGTGCTGAGTGAGAGCGAGCTTCTTGATGTAGACAGATCTGGACTTTGAAAGCAGACAGCGTATGTGCACATGAATCTATACATACTGTAATAGTTATGCATTGATCGGTCACATTGCTCCCCATATCAAACATAGAAAAGCACTCAGGGATGTTTCTGAAAGGCTGTTAGGTTGCACTTTTTATAGCATATAGCAGCTAGTTACAGATTTGGTTGCAGCACTGTGATTATTCCTCGGTGTACCGAGCACAGTGGGAGGACATGGCACAGGAATTATTGAATTTGGAAATTCCCGCTGTGTTAGAGCACCATCAATAGAAAGCATGTACAAATCTAAGCACCTCTCAAGTCTGACAGTGACTGCTTCTATTATAACTCTATAAATGATTAATTAAAAAGAACAAGATGGTGGAGACTCTCCTTTCACAAGCTATCCTGAAATCTAACATTTGTTTTAATAATCTTTTGTTTTCTTTTGTGGACCTCCTTATTTGGGAACTATTTGGGAACTTTGGGGACTAAATTTCCATCACGTAGACTTGGGAAGCAGGAACTGTCGTCAAGACTTCTGCCAATACATCATCATTTTAAAACAGCATATAAAACGAAAGCAATCCAGACAAGCATTTCAGCTCTTTATCAGAATTATGATTAGTGCACACTGATATACCTGAAACGGCATATCACATGACCATTCACATATGTTGGACAATGCGGGTGCTGATGTAAACATGAAGCAGGAGGTTAGCTGCTTAACTTAATGACAGCAATGGCAAAGAATAAGACCACAGATTTCCATAACTACACAACAGCTGCCAGCATAGACAACAAGGTCAGCAATGCTTGAAATTGGTTATCTATGCTGAATTAAACACTGATAGTTGAGGCTGATGATTAATTTCTTCTGGAGAACTGTCACATGATGGGAGCATGATGAACCAGAGACCAAATGTAGCCACAGTAAGGCCCAATCAAAGGGAAACAGGTTTCTGCACTATAGTTTTCAAAGTCTACCAGGCCAGACTGAAATGCAGTCCTGGAGATTCCAACTAAGAATGGGGTTAACAGTTTTTCTAGTCTCTGTATTAGGAGTCCTACAATGCCAGAGTAGTGTGGACTCTAGGCGTAAACATAGTATAAGTTATGTATTTTAAAATTAAAAAGTATTATAAATGGTTGTAGCCTGAGTTTACAGTATTCACGTGCCAGGCCATGTAAAAGGAAAGCAACTGAATCAAAGGGAATTAATAGAGAAACAGCCAATCCAGTCTGTTATGATAAACAATTCCATCACTGATTTCGCTCGTTAACAAAAAAGTGGTATGTCGCTCTTGTCAGTTTCCACACACATCTTTCAGTTGTTCCTGAAGTCGCTAAAGGCATGGCAGTTAGTTGCAAAAGTGAAGAGGTTATCTCAGCAGTGTGTGCCACATCACGTGTCGTGTATTGAATTTCATTTCCTGTGTTTCTTGACACTCGCTTTCACCCCCTGTGGACTCACCAGCGGTTCAGCCATCACCATCTCGATCTTCTTCTCGGCCAGCACAGCAAACTCAGCAAATAGACTCTTGATGACAAACTCCCCGGGCTTGAGCTCAGGGTCGATGGTGATGCTCGACATGGCGGCACTGTTGTGTTTCTCCCACGAGAGGGGAGTCACCGAGGAGGGGACACGGCGTCTACTCACGCTGCTGCTGACTGGTGCAGAAGCTGCAGGGAGAGCAGAGGGTAGAGGTTAGGAAATAGTACAGTGGGAGTCAGAGCAGAAGGGTCACACTAAGAACAACGCTCTTGTAAAGTATCCAAGGTCATGTGCTGGTTGTAACAAAAACAGCAGCACAGACATTTCCTAAAGAGGCAAAATGAGAGAACTGATGAGAGTGCAAAAAAGAATATTGCTGTGGTGACTTGAGTAAACATACCATTCTCGTTGATTTATTTGAAATTTGTAATTATGAAATAATTTCACTTACATTGCATATATTTGGTTGCCTAAATGTAGAATAAGTAAATATTACACACCAGCTCTTTCTGAAACGTTGGTCTGAAAGAACTCTTATTTGCTTTCTTGCAGAGTCATTAGATGAGACAGTTGATACCACTCTCATATCTGTGCAGCAAACATAAAGCTATAGCCAGCAGAAACAAAAACAATATACTGTGTATGCTGTGATAATACTGGAGGCAGACTGGCTGTTTGGATAGAGTCAGGCCAACTGCGTCCAGTTTTCGTTTCAGTTTAGTACAGGAGAGTATCAATCTTCACTTCTAATGCTTACAAAGAAAATGAATAACCGTATCCAGTGGATTTGAGTGTGTTAAATCCTGCATAGACATGACGTCAGGAGTTTTGTCTTATGCAAAATTGTTAAACAAAGTTCAACATGGTCCACTATGGGTGTTGAAGGAAATAATTGTCTGACCACAGAAAATGCTTGGTGAAAATGCAAATTAGTCACTGTGGTAACAGAGGATTACATGAATCCTTAGTAAATTATCAACTATGGGCAGTGTTGTAACAATTTTTCTGTTACTAGAACACAGCAGCAGTCGTGGAATTCTTAATGAACTATTACATATTTAACCAAACATTTGGGGGGGGGGGTGGTTAATGAGATTCACAACACCTTCCAAAGTCAAAACGAGTTGAATAAAACAGTCGACTCAATGTTAACTTGTGAGGAAAGCTAAACACCATAAAACTGAATCGCCACAGGGATCCTTCAGCAGAATGTAGACTAGCTTCCAAAAACACATTCATCCTGGGTCCCTAAGAAAACCCAGAGCACATTTGCATGTGGCACAGATCATTTGGTCCTTCTATTCAAATAGTATAAGCAAGGTTTTGGTGTCTACAGAGATGACTGAGAAGCTAGAGCCTTGGTGGAGCTTTCCATTTGGCTATGGAGGGTAAATAAATCCAAAATTACTAAAAAAAAAACAAAAAAACCCATTTCAACCACACAAGCAATAAATATCACAGCAGCCTTTGTTTAGCTCTAATGTAACAGAAAAATATAAAACAGTTTTCTATACAGGTAAAATAAGGTGATGATCATTTACTACATCTTATTCACTCACTCATTTTAGGTTTTTTTGTGTGCACAAATGCAACAAATTTCCTGGAAAAAGTACTTGGGTACAAGCTCCATACGATTTTCAGAAAAACTCCTTGACTATCACAAAACATACATGTAGGTAAAGGCTCATACAGCCAAGTTGTGTAAAAGGCACTTTGCTACATAACATTCATTTGTCTTCTTGAGATTCATGCTACAGCTGGAAAACAACTACTAGTCTAGCCCTCCGTGGTATTAGTCCAGTCAAGTGAAGAACCAATAGTAAAGTGACCCTTTACCTCATTCCCTCCCAGGAAAGGCCTTGTTCTGTTTCTTCCTGGTTGTCACAGAAACTCTCATGCATTCTGAATAGTCCGAATGCCATTAAGGAGCAGAAGCACACTAAAAAACATTTTCAGTTTCATAACATTTACACCAGAATATGAAACTTTTTATCACCAAAATATGCTCAGTTGTTGACAAACCAGATACTGATCAAGAAGCCAAGCATGTATAGACTGATCCACTTGACAGGATACTGATTCTGGCATTCCAAAATCAGGTGACTAAAATGGTAGAGATAAGATTTTGGCCTTCAGACAAAGTTATATGGTACATTGCTACACCCCTTACAGTAAAAGGTACATTTATCAAGAGCTGTAAACTTTGAAAAGCAGAGATAAGCTAACAACAGCAGCATGCTTGAAACAAATGATTTGGTGGTCTGTTCAGTCAATAATAAAGGTTACACTGGCTGCAACAAACACATTCATATACAGAAATTACTTCAAGAGTAGAATTAAATTGAAAGAAAAATCTTGCGCATAGATAGTTGGGTAGATGTATACTTTACTGACACACAGGGAAACTTGTCTTGGGCTCATAGCCACTGTATCACACAACACCCTTCACAATAACATCACAACGCATAAAGTATTTAGATTATACAAAAACTTATACAAAAAGCTTGCCAGATTTCACAAAGACATTACTTGCAAACCAGACTTAGTCGCTCAGCATTTTCGTCAAGTTATAAAAAGACAGTAGTTTTACATAATAAAGAAACAGCTATAGTTAAAGCAGTTCTTCTGTGAAATATGCAAAAATTAATTATTAAAAATAAACAGACAACATATAGATTAAAATAGATGAATTGAATAAAACCTAATAAAAATATATTGTGCATGTAGTATTATGAACAAACTGCCTCACATTGGACAAATAGTCGTGTTGGAAACTAACGTCTTTAGTCACTATTATGACTGTCACTTACTCGTTATAGCAGTATGTAGTAAGCTGTGTTTGCTGTTGGTCGATGAATTGGCTCCCACAGTTTGTTTTGTGTATTTGTGTGGGTGACATGAGACACAGCACTATCAATGCTGTCACACTAGTACACAGATCAAGGTGGCAGGAACTCACAAAGGTGCGCAGCAATGTGCCAGGAAAATAGAAGAAGAGTAAAAGCTAGTAAACACTGGATGTAAAATATTTAATGCACTCGACAGATTTGTTAGACCTCACCTTAACTTTTTGTTTGTTCATGGGAACACTCTAAAGGGCATTTTTAAATAATATATAACCTCTACCATTAAAAAAACCCCTTTCTCTAAAGTATGCCACGGTTTGTCCCAGTATCCCCACCGCTCTTTAAAATGTCAAAATAAAATTAAATAATCTCAAATGTGCTGTAATTTAATTTTGAGGATCAAATTATAATAAATTCATCATGATTATTATTATTATTTTTTTTTTTTTTTTTACAGAGCAAATGGAAGTAGGGAGGTGGCTTGAGTTGCATAGTAGCAAGTGTGAGTTGTGTTGTGGTCATGTTGTCCAGCAGCACAGAGAGCCTTTCAAGCATTTCCCTCTTTGTTTACTGTGCTTCACCAACACCCCCAATGATGTCACATAGCCAGCTCCTAATATCCAATCAGGGTTCCGTCCTTTACACCCCCCCAGCCTTATTTTCTCTCCCACTCTGGGCCAACTGGATTGTTGACTGGTTCACACATTTGAATACCGCAACACTGTACTTTTCCAGTCAACGGCAAAATGAGAAAAACAAAGCAAGGCAGCTTTTTTCTGGGCCAAGTGTCTGCAATGCCCCTCCCTCTCTCTCTTTGCTCCCTAGGACATGCCAGTCATTTATGGCATGCCAAGCTTTGGTTTCCTTCCAAAACTGATCCCACTGCAAAAATCATAGCAAATAATGGAACAAAAATATTAAAAAAAAAAAAAAAACACAGATAGTGTTGCTTACAAACTCCTTCAGGAAACTGCATTGAATTCATCTTCAGTGACTCACTTGTGACCCAAAGTCATGTTTCAGTTCTCATTCAAATCTACATGCAAAAGTACAAGGACATTGTGCTAGTAATATGTAAAAACACTTGAGGGCCTCAAGGAAAGCCAAGTACAGCAAATGATTTGTACATCATATGCCAAAATTAACGTCACAACATCACAAATACAAGTGCTATGTTTGAATATAAATGTCAAGCGAATCTGAAGCAAACTCCTGAAAAGTTGCAAAAAAAAAATAAAAACAAGAAAATATGATTTAGTCTTGGTTCAGCTAATTACTTTGGAGAGAATAAACTAGCCTTTGTAGTGACGTCAGAGGGTGGTGGGCTATGCTACGCTATGCATGACTAAAATAGAGCAGAAGAAGCTGGAACAGAGACCATTTTTTTGCCAATTGCTAAAAAAGTCTTACAAAAGAAAAAGAAATTAACAAACGCTGGCCATCCTTAAGAATTGTTTTAAATGTGGAACGTTGTAAATGCTGTTTATTGCTAGCTGTTACTGATCATGTTTCGTGCTCTCCTGACAGTGAGGGCAATGAAGAAGTGCAAACAGCTGATCAGTCATGTGAGTTAAATGTTCAAAACTTCAGAACTTATTGGAAAAGGGTGTTTTCATCTGGATTAAGCACATTAACTCTTATTCATAAAATGTAAAAAACTACTGTAAGCAAGTGCAAAAAGTATTATTTATTTATGTTTTGTAATGCAATACTTCCAAAAGTGCATAAATATGTTATGGCAACACGGCTAGTTTTTTTTTTTTTGTGGCTGAATCTAAATTGGGATGTTGTCATTGCTGTAGCCACAATATTGATAAAGACAAAAAAAGATCGACTGTTTATGAAGTCTATAGCTGAAACTGAAAACTATTAAACTTTTATTGGTTTCTGAGTTACCAGTTGTCCAGAGCTGTTCTTAGTCATATATCTTCCATACATTTTATCTTTGTCCTATGTCAGCTTGAAAGATTTTAGACCTCCAGCCCAAGAGAACATTGGTATCTAAGGATTGCAGAACATCTTGACCCTAAAGATGGATGCTACTGCTGCTATAGTTCTGATAAAAAGAACTGACACGCTTCTGCTAAAATGCTGCATAAGAAAATACCCATCAAGTCCTGCTGTGAGAGGCCTATACGTTGCACTCTGCCAGACTTCCACGGCTGTGCTTGAGAAATGGAGTACCCCGCAGGATTACACAACTATTACAGCAGTGACTCCACCTTGTCACAGTTAAAATAAAGCCCTCCCAACGCCTGCTCACTTCCCCTGGCAGGACAACCAGAAACAACAACCCAAACACACGCACATACTGTTGGAATGCAGGGCCGAGAGTGTGTCCATTTTTTTAGAGAGAGAGACAAAAGACTCGCAGCCAGTGTTTATGTGGCATGGCAGTGCCAATTTTGCTATTATGCCTCAACATGCTCCGTCTCTGACGAGTTATTACTGGTTTACTCTTCACCATTACTACTTCCAAAGAGAATTTTAAAGATACAGGGCAAACTTAATTTATTACTAAATAGTGACAAGACATGAGTCCAAAACAGGCATATACTGAAAAACCACGAAAAAAAATCTATCTGACAGTAAAGTCCCGTATTGTGACCTCCCTATAAATATTCGTCGGTCTTATAACTAATTTCAGCATTTTCTGTATTCGCTGGCACCACACAGAGAGAACATGGATGGAAGTTATAGCAGGCCACCATGGAAGGGCTTTCAGAAATTAGGCCTTCTTTGTTTGAGAGGTACAATAAGAAGCTGGCAACCACCACAGGACTGGCGAGAGAGAGGGGCAGTAGTTAGAAGAGGGGTAAAAGCAAGGAAGATCTGCAAGAAGTTTACTCAACATGTAGATGGCTTACTGCTTGTATCCCAAGCAGGAGTTCTAGTGAGGAAATAATGGCAGGCTGCAGGGAAACTGCTCATTCTTTGTTTGTGGATGTGCACGTTTAAAAGCTAGGCTATGCAAATGTATTACATAGTGATGTAGATAGCTACAGAAGAAAAGCCTGGACTTCAGTTTAGGTATTTTAGGCAGATAAGGAGTAGTGTGGGAGAGATTAATTCCCATTGGTGTGGACATTGTTTTGCAGGTGTTACAGATGCACAAAAAGCTACAACACTGAAGGGAAGGAAAAATCCCAAAAAGCACATTGGCTCTTAAAAACATTTTTCATAAGAGCACTTTCAGAACAAAAAAATGTAAACTAATTTAAAGGTCTGAAATTGTGTTTAAGACCAACAGTCCTACTTATCTTGAAATTAGGTGCAGGGAATATAAATCAACCATAATGTAATATACACCCTCAGTTTCATTTCATTCTATTAAGCAAACATTTTAGGAATCCAGACAACTACCAAATATATATGTATTACTTTTATTTCTAAACTATGTATTACCTTGAGGGAGTGAAGAGACTTCTTGCAATATTTCCTGGAATGCTGACCATTCCTCCTTGTCGGGGGGTGGGGGTGGCGCCTATGGTTGCCAAGCTCAAACAATGGTTGCTATGCGTTTACATGAAAAATATTTCCTATTACTAGAAATCATAAAGTAATCACAGTGACAGTATTGTCCTCAATTTTATAAATCATGCATCCTGTTCAGGGTCAAAGGGTTCCAGCCTATCCCAGGCACATACTGGGTGAGGAGGAGGAGGATAAACACTATGCTGGTCACAAAAATAAGGCATTCACACCAACGGAAATAAGGACTTCTGATGCAGACATGGAAAGTATGAAAACCTTACAAAGCAAAGTTCCAGACCCTGCTGTGTGAAAGGAATTTATTTTTTGTTTCAAAGTTGATCAAAGCCAAAGATTAGAGTTTGTACACAATCTGTTTCACTGTTAACTTGCAAACTATCTCTCGGGTATTACTTTCTACAAAGTTCAACAAAGTCTTTGTAAATTCAGCGCAAATCCATTTTCAACTAGAAATAACCATGCTCATCATTTCTAGCGCAGGGAAGTTCAACCAAGTCCACTGAGACGGCTCGTAACAAAGTTTTAATTCTATTCACCCAAATAGCAAAATGTCCTCTACTAGATGTAAGAGCTGCATTCAATGCTAATGACAACACTAAGCTGCCAAACATTTGGAAACTGCAGAAAACTCTCTTGGTATTGTTATAAGTTGTCTTATCAACAAGATAGGGTCTACATTTGTGGTCATGACAAACTGAAACAAGAAAAGCACTCGGAGAGCGCAGTACTCTGCCAAGGCTGTTCATTCCCCATATGGCGTTGTCAGAAATGCAACATTTTTTTTTTTAGAAATACAGCATTTTTTTCATAGTTATTGATGATCAGAAATCACAGCAACATAGAGTGTCACCATTTAATATAGATGTACCCTCAAACAAAATGTCCTTGCACTGAGCACAGGCGTGTGTTATCCATGTGTACGTTATGTATGGATACCGAATCGTGTGACCTAAATATGTAGTGGGTGGCAAGAATTGATGGGACTCAGAAACATCCCGACAGTTTAATGAAGAGTTCCTGGTATCATTTCCAATGGATAAGTCCTGGTAAGTCCACAGCAGTCGATTTGCAGTAGGATGGCAATCATGTGATCATCAGCAGGCAGCTGACGTTCACTTGTTGTCATAGTTACAGTGACGCCGTGACGCTATCTCACTAGGATGCAGAAATCTTTCACAAATCCGTGGATCCAGACTATAAGCTGCATCATTGCCAAAATCTATATCACTTTGTCCTTGTGTCATTTCTGACTTTCCCTGAATATTTAGTCCAAATCCGTTTTTGAGTAATGTTGCGAACAGACAGACCAACACCGATCGTCACATAACTGTCCTTGGCGGAGTAATTAAGTGCAGGTACCAAAGGTCTGTCCAACCACTATCAAATAGGGCAACCAATGCAAAATAAAACAAAGTATTGAAAACATGAATGCATGAAAATTTCGAGCATTTTACATGCGATGGTCTAAATAGTTGGCCCACTCCTCTAATATGTGGTCTTTGTTGTGTGATGTAACACCTCTGCTCATATACTCTGAAGTGCAATGAGAATTTTTTCATTTAATGGACAGTGCTTGAGGCATTTTGTTTTAGATGGTCTACCTTTGCTATAATATGTACAGGAAGCCCTGGTAATTCACGAAACAAATCAGTAACTCAAATCTTAAAAACTATTACTACTAACAATTTTGTTTAAAATAAAATAATATTTAGAAGTTCAGAAGAAAATATTTTAAATGTAGGAAAAGAAAAGGATTTAAATGTTATCTAATTACTTTATTCAGTGGGCATAGGCTTTTTAATGTTTCGCTTGACTGTAACAGTGTAATATTATAAGCAAAAAGACTTAGGAACATAGTTAATCTGCATAGTACAATATTTATTGCAAGTCATGTCATCATTGCAATACTGAACAATGTTATCACACAACGCACATTAATCATTGATGCATACTTGGAAGTCACTTTGTGTTACAGTGTCATACATATCTGTAACAAAATCCAAAACTTCCATATCTGAAACCATTCTGATTGATACAGTAAATTATGTGTGTCTGAGTGTGAGAATATATACAAATGTATAACACAAAAGAAGCCCTAAACCTCTGACCAGCTACTCTAATCAGTACTCTGACAGAATTTCTCTTACTCCACTCAAGTCTAGATGATATACACAGTTAGACAATAGTGTTTAACGTCTTCTGGGTGTACTATGCCATTGCAAGCAATGTCGCAGAACATGTAAACGGCACTATTTAATGCTTATCAAGTACTGTAAAAGAAGTGTTTTGACCTAGTATTCAATTTGCAAAAAGTCTGTTATAATTTATTTGTAGGGTCTTATCAGATTTTCCAGAAAGTCACTCCTTCATGTTGTATATTTATATTGACATTGAACTAGATACAAACACACAGTGACTAATGATTTTGTCCACATTGCCTATTCCTGGTGAATCCTAATGACGTCAATCCAAAACATAAACTCATTCTTAATTCCATCCCATGCAGGGCAAGTCAGGTGAGTGTTCAAACAATCTATTCCTCTATTCCTGTTTTAGACAAAAGGGCTGCTAGGACAGATTTTGTGTGGCTGAGGTACTGCAATCACAGCGAAGATATGCATTAGAGGCTATGTACAATCTTCTCACAGTGTTTTATCACACACTCACAAAAACATTAAGCATCCTTAAAGTCACACAAGAAACAGCTTTATGTCCTCTGTGTAATTATTAATGCAGGTAACAACGCAGTGATAAATCAGCAGTAGCAGGTTGGCATTTCAGACTTGCTGTTTACCATCCACCTATGCCAAACACTACATTTCAATGAGACTGAGGACACTGCTCCTTTTTGATTCCTGATGTATTATGGGCTACATGGGAAGCTAATAATAGGAGGGAACCAGAAGACAGATCAATAGTAGGGAAACATTAGCTGCCCTGGAGGAAGGGAAGAAGAGAGATATAAAAGTAGGAGGATGAGGAGGAGATGGGAGGGATGAAGAGTGTGTTACGTGCTGCTAGAGAGATTAAAAAAGTGATTATGACGTTACAGTAAAAAGAAGTTGTTAAAGATGCATAGAGTAAAGGAAAGTTCTGAGTGTCCTCAGAGTAACAGAGAGTGTTTGTCTGCCTATGGTATGTATCGGTAGATACTCATCAGTAGAAACATCATCTACGGGACAACCAGGAGCCAGTGGAACGATGATGAGCAAGGGGAGGAGGGTACTCTGCTGATGGAAGATTTTAATTGCTGCCACCTGCATACACATCAAACAAGCCTGACTAAACCTGGACTAAACATAATCAGTCATCCTGACAACTCCATTAATGGCCACTTATCTGATACATGTAGGAGATAGGAAAACCCCAAGCATGAATTGCATGCAAGCATGTACAAAGCTGCACAGGATCTGCTGGCTGTGTGTGGTAGGTAAGTCTGGTGGCAGTAACTGTGGTATGTAAACATGTGTGCAAGCTTGGCAGGGTACTCACAGCTGCTACTCCACGACTTGAGGAGAGATTTGATGCTGATCTCAAAGAAGACCGAATCCTGCAGGCTCAGCATGGTGGCTCTCAAAAGTTAAGTTTCACCAGAAGGCACAAAGTTTACAGAGTTCCCGTGACTTTTATTTCACAAAACCCAAACATTCCACTCTTCCCGAAAATATCACCTCCCAAAAAAAATCTTTACACCTATCACACTTCCAGCTCCTCTCCCCTGACTAGGGCTGAAAACTACCCTCCACAGGTACAAGTTAAGGGCACCATCCTGAACAACAGAGACCCAAGAAGTCCTACCGGTTTTCTTTTTCTGCCGCCTTGTTCACTTAAGACTAAAACTGCACTGCAAGAAGAGGAGACAGAGTGCATAGCCTGGCTAGTTAGAGAAGTATTCCACCCCAGCGCCCGCTGCCCACTTGCCAGTCCACAGAATCCCTCATCCCCATTTCAGCAGAGAAAAATCCAGAAACACGAAGGACCAAACTGCGTGAGAACTTTTGCTCCTGATATGAGAGAAAATAGCAGCAGGACAGTGCACGACTGAAGTCTTAACAATGTGCAGCAATATTCCTTCTCCTCTTCTCTTCCTGTGTATGTATGTGTGTGCCAGTCCTAGCCCGCTAGCACTGTCAGCCACCCTCCGCCTCCCCCCCGAAAAGCTCTCTCCCTCTCTATTCGCTCATGGCCGGCCCCTCCTCTTCCGAGCTAGCTCTTGTTCTTTTACTGATGCCTGCTCTTTTCTCTCAGAGTGAGAGAGCGAGCTTGTTTCAACAGCAAACAGAGGAAGGCAGGAGCAGAGAGTGGGGGCGGGTGATGTCATCAAAATGCTGCGAGTGTTCCCTGGCTGTGGTTCAGCAATGCATACGCATGTCAGAGCTGCTACTGTGCTGCCTCTCCACTGGCCTATCAAAGCGACACTTCCTGTAAGCTCCATAGCAATACTGATGCGTCATTCCTGACTGCAGTAGGAGGGAAAGGAAAGAATGGGAGGATGGAGGAGAGGAAGAAAAAGAAAAAGATGGACAGGGGTGCAAACACCACAACTAGTAAAACTAGTTTTCTGCAGAACTCTGCCCCAAAATAATAAGAATACTATATTCCTGAATTATATGTGACATTCAAATCTAAGTTCAGACCAAAGTTAGGTATGGAACAACATTAAGAAAAAGGTAAATATGGGTTATGCTACAATAGTTTACATGACGACACCATGGGCCAAGGATACGTGACTAGTGGTTTTTTTTTAAATCTATTTCTAATCTCAGTTGAAGGCATAAGAGTGATCACAGGTCATCTATTTGCTAAGCTAAACGTTCACACCCAGTGGAGTCATAGTCATTACATCACTGCTCTGTCCAAAAGCTACCAGGCATAGTAACACACAGAATGACACACAAACTCACTACACACTGCCTTAGTAAGAAAACAGCCCATTGTGTTTGTGTGAAGCAAGACACAAACACACACACCTGTAATTTTAATCTTGTGTTGATGGTAGATATTCCTCCCCTCGCAGAGACTTAAAAACTGATCCACATGACATCAAGCAATTTGTAGTCAAGCGCAGGATTATGTTTGTTACCAAAATATTCTGACAGGGAACAGCAGTGGGAAAGCTGCAAAAGACAAATGCTCTTTGTCTTCTTTTAGTTTAGTCTTCATTTCTCTCTCGCCCTCAGTCTCTCCCTCCGTCACATGTCCTCCACTACACAAGTTATGCAAAATGAGGCAGAGCTCATTGCAAACAAACACAACACAAGCAGATGCTTTGTCAAGCCCTGGCTGGTGCTACCCTGATGCAGGCTTCCACTGTGAAATTCTGCCTTGTAATAAATAAGCACAGATTCATTACAGCACCATCGCAATTTTGCAGCAAATACACATTGTTCTATTTAATTTCAAATTGGGTCGTAAGTTTGTAAATTTGGAAAATATGCTTATTCATTCCGAGAGTTAAATGAGAGGGCTAAAACCACTTTCACATCCTTGCACTTCCCAAAATGTCAAAGTAGTACTTTAAATGGACAATCTACTAGAAACATGCGATGATGGTCCTTTTTGATGCAATTTTAGAAATACTAAGTCTATTTTAAAAATGTCTGTGGCATTTTATTCACTAGAGGTCCACCAAATATTCTTAAACTGCAGTCACACCCTGAGTAATGGCTGCAGCTGAAGATGTGAAGTCACATATAGCAGTCAATGAACCAGAGTCTGATCCTCAATGGGAAGGGAAAGAACTTGCTGTAGCATAGTTCACAGCTCAGCAGGATGTTTCAATACAACTAAGTTAACTAACAATTTTTTTCAATGTAGCCAGAGTATCTAGTGCTTAGTCTAACACCTTTTGCAAACAGTTCTGCAACAATTAATTGATCTGAAAAATTGTCAAAATTCCCTAGTCTAGAATCAAAAATTTGACCATTCCCTTGTTTCTTTATTCCTCTCTGAAAGTAAACTGAACATCTTTGGATTACTGGCAAAACAAGACAATTGAGGGCGTCATCTTGGGCTTTGGGAACTGAAATTTTTTTTGTATTTTCTGACATTTTTTCTACCAAACCAAATGATTACTCAACAGTAAAACAATTGCTAGCTACACTGTACTTGCAAATATTAGAGGGATCACTGTCTACAAAAATGAATTTCCTGACAGAAGTTCTCATCCTCTGGCAGGCTCAAAGGCTTTTCAGTTGCTGCCACCAGCACAGGCACACTTACGAACTATCTGAAAACTAATGTTCCTTGTTTTCCTCAATTTCAGAACTTTGATACCTTGCGGTTACCAGAAATCGCTGTTTCCACTGTCTAATGTAGTATTTATTCTATCAAATATATTTAGCATTTAACCAACCTAAAGCTGTTTCGGTCCACCATAATCAATGAATCAATTGCTCTTTTTCTACTCAATTAAGAACCTTGAATCAGAAATAAAATACCCATTAGATTTTCATTATTCATTCATGAATCCAACCAAAAAAAAAGGCAAATAACTTCATTTCACCTTTATACTTAAGGCAAAAAAAAAAAAAAATGAAGAAAAACCAGGGAAGAATTTGAAATTTAATCTGAAGGGAAAATGACAGTGAAAATCAATACAACTAGTTTTATCTCAGAAAAAAATCACATTGAAAGTCTTCACATGTGGAAACAGACACACTGGTGTTCACCACGTCTGAATAACCTTAGTGCATACCAATACTTCTTACAGATTACATCAGCTCATCAGGCAGACCATTGGATCAGAAATTAAAATCCCTGACTCTACCTTTAACCATTAACTTTAATAAATTTTTAATAAATAC
Organism: Amphiprion ocellaris; assembly: GCF_022539595.1. Taxonomy (NCBI): domain Eukaryota; kingdom Metazoa; phylum Chordata; class Actinopteri; family Pomacentridae; genus Amphiprion; species Amphiprion ocellaris. The sequence continues at coordinate 34,854,140 of NC_072767.1, forward strand.
ATTTGCGATGCTGGTTATTAAAGGAACATGCAAATTCAAAAAAAATATTAGAAATGTGAAATTCCTAGGTGATGCACTTTCTATTAACACCAGTACATAAATTTCTACAAGAATCAGCAATTATTACATTGCCATAAATACAGTGCAATAAATTGCAGCAAACCACGTGAGTCTCGTTTTATTTGTCCACTAGACTATAAAATCAAAAGTACAAAAAACATCTTGTTATCTGATGAAGGGTTTTTTTGTGATTATTTGTAAATGAATAGTGGATTCTTTTTTTCATTTTCAGACTCTGGATTGTTGAATATGAAAATAATGAATTATACAGATTCACCTTGACTTAAAAGATACTATTTTAGGTTCTGCTACCTGACACAAGTGCAATGGGTCATGACAAAGCAGCTGGATTGTTGAATAGCTTTAGGCCTGAGTCAAGTTTGGTTATTTTCATATATAACTTCCTAAGAAGTCTACCCCTTTCCAGGCCTTCAGTCTCAGTGAGTACACTGCAACTGACACTAGCAAAAGGCTTCAATATACCCAGAACAAGCTTTTAGATAAACTTTGACTCAAGCTCCCAGATTGTAAGAAGAAGGCAGAAGTATTTGGTAGAGGCTTGAATTATGTATGAAAAACAAAATTAGAGTTCATATTATTCTCATCATTATCAGGAAGCCAGTCAACATACAACATGCAGAAACCTCTGCAGGCATTGTTTTCTGTAAACCAGCTCTATTGTTCAAGGAATGCAGAACTGACAACATCATCTCTCTGGGTCTTGGAACATTAAAGCTAAGCGCTACTGTCTAACAGAGCTGACGTAAGTTGAAGACCTCAAATAAACAACATTACAACTCACTTCCTGGAAAGAAGAGCTCACTGATTAAATAATCTCAACTAAATGCACAACCAAGGCAGGTTACAGTAGCTCCATTCACAAAGTGGGAGCAATGACGGACAGCTAGCCCTCCAGACTGCAGACAGTATAGAGGAGCTGTTCCTCCCAAGAGCCCACAGGGTGGAGGATGCATTTCCTGTCCTGGCCTCTCTGAAGGGCAGTGGTGGGAACAATAATCGATAGGAGCTGTAATTCAATCCCTGACCTCCCCAGTGATGCCTGGGCTGCAGAGGACACGCCATTTAGATCCATCACAGCAGTCTGAGTATGCAGCACAACACTGCAACCTGCACAGCTCCTTACTTCCACACACTCCCTTGAGTCAGGAAGCAGCTATTTCATACTTCCCTGAAATAATTATCAAGACGTACTGAAAAACTCTGTACATTTTTACTGAAGTCTCAAGTTTTCTCACACAAAACTGATGATCTGGATTGTTTCCTTCCATGGTATAAAGATCTGTGGCTGTATGAGTGAAAAGAATCAAAACTACCTTTATAGATAACAAATTCAAACGACAGAAACTTTCTGCTCTGTTCAAACTGAGAATGAGCAAACTCATCCCTTTGATTTCCCTAGCAAATCAAGAGAGGCTAATTTCAGCAAAGAGTCATTCTTAGGTCAGAAGCATATCGTCTCTATGGAATGACAGAGCAGAACACCAGGTAAACCTGAATTAAAACAAATGCTAACACAAGTACAAAAAGGTCAAATCATTACTCGTGGCACATACTCAAAAAATCTGACACCAAGTTTGTCACTATGGGGTAAAGATGCAAATTTTAAACTATTTACTTAACCAATAGTCAACCACATAAACAATACTCAAATAATTGTTCAAATAAATGAATTACAGCGGCAATTATTCCATATGTTGATGAAGTTGTTTTTAACCACTAATACCAAATGTTCACTATAAAATCAGCTTGGTCACATTAAAATCCAAAATATTAAACACAACAAACAAGCTGCAGTCTTTGCAGGTGAAACTGCCTGTAACATTACTGACCTCCTCACAGTGGCTTTATATCAAAATAAACCTGATCTATATGCTGAAGTGACTTGGTAACTGTAGTTAGCGTTAGTCCAACTACTAAAAACAGCTGCTCAGCTGGAACAGATGTCCACAAATACTGTCACAGCAACTTTATCAGTCCAGGAAATCTGTCAGTGTTTACTGGGGCCTTTATTTTTAGAGCAAAGTAACATCAATACACGTCATCATTTTTTCACATTTTTTTAAAGTTGTTTTTTGGCCTTTTTTGGCTCTACTAGACAGGTTCAGTCGAGAGGCAGACAGGAAAGCAGGGAGAAGAATGGGGAGAAGACCTGCAGCAAAAGCCCGCAAGCTGGAAGTGAACCCAGGGTGCTGCGCTGGGGACTACAGCACCCGTTCATGGGTCGCCCGCTCAACCAGTTGAGTTACCTGGGCAGCCCAATTTTTCCACAGTTTTAATGTTGTTGAAACGATGTATTTAGAGTCCTTTTGGTTCTGAACGTTAGTAGTGTTTGCAGCTATAGATGCTCTAAGTTGACAGACAATTATTTTTTAACAGCTCTGTGCTGCTAAGTTTATCGACACAACTACGACAGGTAGCAGTTTAGTCTGACTCGTCGGATGTAGGCTGTGGTCTAAATCTGCCAATGGCCACTCTTTCTCGGCAGCTTTGTCCTCCCCCTCTGCTATTTGCATGTTATCATTTTCAAAATCCACTTCACTGCAGGAAGCAACAACATCCAGGCTAGCCACCTACCATACAGCCTTGCTGTTTTTGTTTCGGTGAATTATGATACAGTGGAATGACAGTGCTTGCCGTTAAAATAGATAATTTGATTTTGCTTGAAATGTGGATCGTATTTTGAGGGAATAATGAAGCCACATGCTTCGCTTAGCTCCACCATGTCATTTGTGATTGGTTTAAAGAAATACAAACAAGCCAGAGTTTTTCCCCATATAGCAGAAAGACAGAGAGATGCAGCCAGACCAATATGTTCTACAGAATGGACACAGAAACAGAAAACAGACTTATCCCTTGTCTTCTGCCTTATTGGCATATATTTTAATTGATTTAATTATTAACTGCAATTAATTGATGAACAGATAATCATTAAAATGCCATTATTTATTTGGGAGAACTGGTTGAAGAAAGACCATTAACAGTGATTCACAGCTGCATTGAGCTGCTCCTCAATGCAGAATCTGCATTGAGCTGCTCCATTATGGCCTTTGTTTCACTACAGTTGGCTAATAACTACTTAAGACATTCGATGAATAAGTTTGTCCAGCCCGTCTGGATACACACCCTGTGGTCTGTTCAGACAGAAATCATATAGACATCTCTCATGACAGAAGCACAATCCACCAGCGCAGACTCATGTTCAGTCATATGCTCCAAGCACTCCCTAATCACAAACAGGAAACCTGCTGCACCCATTAACCAAATACTGTCCCAATCAAACTTGTCCTAAAATGCTCTGCTTCCAGCAACTGAGTGATGTCACTGTATGCAAAGAAAGACAAATGGCAGAAAGAATAGAGTAGCACCACCTTAAAAGCCAACTCAAGCTATGCTAGTTCTGCAGAAAGGGAGTGGCACTCAGTTCTGATTTAAACACATCTCCAATTACCTCAGCTACTGTAGTGATTATATCCCTTTTTTCAATACATAACTCACCATTGTGACCCTTGCCACCACCAGCATGATGCAAAAAGGAGATTTTTCTAATATGACGGATGTTTCCTATTTGGAAAGAAAAAAACAGGGAAAGATTTGAAAACAATTTGCCCAGTCCAGTCAGTAGAAAAGCAGCTTTCAATACAAATATCAACCATTAGTTTTACAAGCTAAGCACAAAGACACTATGTGAGTCAAGCTAACAAAACTGTGTTTTGTTTTCACTGCTCATCAAAACTCCAACTGAGTGAAGCCCATTATTGACAGAGTTAGCCAAGCTGGCTGACTAGTCCTATTCTTGGAGGCCAACAGGCTAGGTGAGTACAGCAGAAGGCAGTGCTGAGTCATGCTTTAGCCATGAGCAAATAGGTAGCGAGCATGTTCTGACAGGTAGCACAATACTGAGATACTAATGAAAAGTCATCACCCCACGGCTGATCCAAACTGGCTGACCTGCACGCACACATATAATGTGTATATGCACACACATCTACTAAACCTTTACTTACTGTATCCATAGACACAATCGGAGACCTACTTCAGAGGATTAATATTGTCAGGTCAACTCATGCTTTAGAAATGACTCTCAAAATTTGCTGGAAACAGCTGGTTCCAATACTCGTCCGCTTTTAATGATTATGTGTAAATACTAACTACAATCATGTTAAAGTTTTATGATATTTTCATAGCTGTACAAGGCATACTGGGTCAGTAGAATAGTTCAGCATTACAGACACATGACCTGCATTGTAGCTTTCCTTTTGATGGTTTATTAAAATATTTTGGATGGCAAAAATCACTCCCCAGAAGCGACAAGTCGTCTCATAAGCCAGCACTATGTCAGACCGTGACACGATGTACAACATAGTTCTGACAGTGTCCTTTTTATGTTACAAGGCATGCATGGCAAGTGCTGGTAAATATATGAAATAGAAAAATAATACCATTTTAAACTGTTCAAAATTTATTCAAGATGACACCAGACACATATGCTTATATCTGAAAAAAGACACACCAGAACTCAGCATAGGTCCCTTGATACTGAACTAAAACAATTAGGGCAAAAAGAAATAAAATCAATCTGGCAAACTCTCAATTCTGACAATATTAATATAAAAACTTGCTAACATGAAAAATGCCTGTTCACTGTACACATTCAGCTGGCAGAAAGCATTCATTTGAAGTTTTCTGGCCACCTGTCACCTGGAAATCCAAAACCTACTATCATTTTAAACATGTCTTGGTCTCTAAAAATGTCAGAACAATTTCAGTTCTTTAGGTGTCCTCACTTTTGGTAAACTTTGTCTCCAACTTGGTGCTGAGCGCAATGCATACAGTCATTTAAGCTGAGTGTGTTTGTTGAAAACAGCTGCGAGCTGCTGCTGACACCCAGGTTAATGGGAGCAGTGAATGTGAGTCTAGCATTTTTAATTTTTTTTTTAAATATTAAGCTACAGTCTAGCCTAAACTCAAGTTTTAGTAGAGTGTTGATGCCTTTGCCCCCCCCAAAAACAGCTGCCACTCAGTTTGTCTTGTTGCTGCTGGTAAACACTGATGCGAGTTCAGATTTGAGGAGGTTGGCTAACTATGCTAAAAACATAATAAACATAATGTTCATCAGTTTAAAATATTCAATTTCTAGATTCTGCTTGATGATCAGATAACCTGATACAAACAAATTATGCTTTTTTCACTGAGAAAATCATCACTATGTACACTATGAGGAATGCTAATGTTATGATAATGCTCAAATTGGGGATAAGTAAGCCAAATACAGCTCCTTTCTTGAGAAGACGATAATATCAAATTAGATTCTACATCAGTTTAATTCTCTAATCTACAGGATAGATTGTAGTCATTTTTTTTTTTTTTTTTAAACAGTAGAGCGTTGATAGTGAGCTGATACCACAAATTCCAACTAGCCAATGATGTCAGGTAACTGTACCATAGAGATGATCAGGATTCAATAGGCAGCCCAGCCTTGTGATTAGAACACTGTATATATTGTATATGTATGTATGTATGTACGTACATGCTAGCATATGCAAATAAAGGGGTGAGTGCAAAGCCAATATTTGGGTACATGTGAATAAAGCTTGACATTAACTGAATAAAATCTGTAAATCATAAAAAGCAGCCCATATTGTTAGCAAAGATTAACCCAAAATCAATGCAGATAACTACATGAATATGCACTTAAGCCTGTTGTACCTTTGAGGCGGTTGTGGTTACTGCGGGCAGGTTTGGAGGAGCCAATCCCTGGTTTTAAGTTCAGCACTGGATCTACCGAATCTTCTTCAATGGCCTGTCCCATGGCTAACAAGCCCAGCCTTTTCATTCGAAGGAGCCGTGGACCTGTTTCCTTAGGTAAGGCTCCCCCATTTTCAACAGAGCCGTCCCCTGAGATGACAGCTGGAACCAGGCTCTTCAGAAACTCCATGTTTGTTCAAACTTTTTTATGTCTTTCTCTCTGATGTGTAGTCCAGTAGCCTAAGCCACGCCATTCCCTGACACAAACTACCAGTCCGCCTCATCTGCCCCATTTACAGACAAGCAGGTAGACAGGTAGAGTCCCTGTGCTGAGTTGCTACTAATGTGCAGTAGTTACACATTCACTCACTGACAGAGCCTACATCTGCGGGCCGTTACAGACCAGAACAGACACTACTTGTCAGGCTCTCTAAAGTTGTTTACAGAGGTCTAACTGTAACTAGCTGGAGTGACAAAGCAAAAACTTACGCTGCAACATTACCTGTCTGTTCAAAGTGTAAAGAGAAAATAAAGAGACATGGCTCTTTTCATGAGTCGTGATGTAATTGTGTGTGGGCAGGGTTATGTTTGAGTGCCAGGCACTATCTGGGGTGGGACTAGAACATGTTCCACAGGAGATAACACAAGCCCGGGCCACCAGCCAATCACAACAGCGACGACACCAGCCACACCCTGCTGGCCTGTGCTTCTCACCAGTGAAAGAAACCAAGAGAGGAGGAAGAAGATTGACAGACACTTAAGAAGTAGGAAAGCTCAGAGGAGCTAGGGACTCTTGCCTGCCTGCATTTACTGATAGCTCTTATCAAAGTTGAAATAGTGTCACTTGTTAGCATTCACACTCAAACACAAATGCTTGTTTGTTTTCTGGCCAGCTTCCTAAAATAACAAGAGTAACCCTCGTCTTGCTTTCACTTCTGCTTGCCTGTGCTGAGCTATTATGAAGAGAAACAGAATGAGCAAAGTAATGGTGTCTGTGAAACGGGGTGATGACAGACTGCTGTGCTCTGCTTGGCTGCACAGCTTGTACCTGCAGCAAACTCAAACCCGTCCAAATATCCCTAACTGCGGAGTAAGAGGGACTATACTGTGCTGACTAGCATAAAAGCTCACTGCCTAAAGAAATCATCAATTTACGGTTCTCTGGGATTGAGTGCAAAAATTAATAAGCCTTTCAAGCACAAACACAGCCAGTCATCAACAGCAACAGAAAGCGCCACAAAAATTAAAGATGACCAAAGCACCAGTGTGCAAGAAACGGTTAAAATACCTTTCAGGGAAGAAATTTCTGTTGTTTCATCATTAACTATGCATTGAATAAAGCAATTGGGCAATACAAATAAAAACACAACATTTATTTTATCTTGCTCTAATTAATAACTCATTAAGCATTTTGACATTAACACTGAATTAAAAAAAAAACTCTGCCTGGTATTTCTAATGATCCTAACAAGAATTAAAATTTTGCTTCGCATTGGGTGCCCGTATAGCTCAACACGTTGAGCGGGCGACCCATGTACAGGGGCTGGTCTCCAACGCAGCGGCCCGGGTTCGATTCCCGCTCGCGGCCCTTTGCTGCATGTCTTCCCCCGACTCTTCTCCCCTGTTTCCTGTCTCTCTCTCACTGCGCCTATCCAATAAAGCCGACAAAAAGGCCAAAAAAATAACTTTAAAAAAAAAAATTTTTGCTTTGAAGCTTTTTTATTTTTTTTTACCACAGCAAGACAAACTGGGCATAAGTTAACAATCCTGCACAAAATGGAAGAGTGCCAAAGTAATCAAGATCATAGTCAAGAAAGTTGAGCCTCTAACGTGTTTAAAAGAACATTTCATAATTTAATTTAAACGTGTTAACTGCCAACTGCCATGAAGACACACAAAAATATAAAGTTTGGTTGCATGGACAAAAACATATTGCTTGATACTGACATTTTCTCCATGGCTTGCGTACAGGTCTTCCAAAGGGTGCGACTCTGCTACTGCTTGGCCTCTCATCATCCACATCCACGGCTGCAGACCTCCTCTGGTGGAGGCTGAGGTCAGTGGGGACCGACGGTTTATTTACTGCATCTTACTGTTACATCAGTTTACTGCAAAGCTGAACTTACTTCCTTATTAAATGTGTTTCAAGGTTACATCATTCCTTTGCCCTTATGTATTTTTGTCAAAGAGCAAATTTATTTTGGATGTTTGTTTTTTATTGTTGCTTTAACATTAAAATTAATTCCTAAAATGAAAACAAACTAATATTTCAGCTACACTCCAAAGAATGAATAATGGAATTACATGAGTTAGGTGCCAAGACAAACAACTTCAGTAGATTACAGATTTCTCAGTGTCTGAATGCCAGAAGGCAGGTGATATGGTTAGTCATTATAAAGAATATAGAAGCCAGTGGGTTGTTGTTTCTCAGTCGGTTTAATTTTGATCATACTCAACCACAATGACTGTTAAATTATGATGAAGGGTGCCTTAATGATAACACAGAGTCACTGTATGCTTCAGTGTGTCCCACACACTGTTCTGTGCATTGGAGTATCAATTAAAAACTGTAAAAAAAACTTAACGCAGCACTATATACCAACTGAGTAGTCAAATGCAATTGGCAAGCAATATTGCAGAGCTACAAGAGGGATGCAATTCATAGAGAGACCACAAAAGAAGGAAAATTTTATTAAAGCACACAGCCATCTAGCTGCCCAGTATTGTAGTGTTTAAGTCTGAACCATGTAATACAAGCTATGGTTTTGTAAAAAAGATATCCAAACTCAGTTTGTGCTTAAACTGTTCTAATTAGCTTTGTGATGTGGATAATATTACACTGGTGAGCAAGTGTTAACTCTATTCAAAGATGTCAAAGAATTCTACTTATTTTTTATGGGTTGCATAACCTCACACTGAAGTAACCATCTCCTTCATAGAAAATGATGCCTCTGGGCAATTATCTTAAGGACAAAATGCATAGCATGTAAGACCAGTAAGTGTGGTCAGGAACTTATTAAGGAAGTGCTTACACCCTCTACTGCAGTGTGTGAAAATGTCAGCGAGATGATGTAATTGTTTCAGTGTATAAACTATGTCACAAGCCTGACATAGGAAGTAAAGGATTATTTCAAAATATACCACTATCTTCCTGTGTTTTTCCCTGTGCATTTATAACAAAAAAATAAAGAGTACAGTTATCTACTAATTTCAGTAATTGTTTTTAAATACATTTAGCCAGCTCCAAACCTAGTCTGCAGACAAACTGCTGCAGGTTTTGAAATTGTTCTGTTCTGTGCACCCACAGCAATGTTTTCTTTAAACAATATCTTTAATGTCATTTCACACAAATGATAAGAAATCGTGTTTTGTCCATCATTTTGGCATGAGCTAAAGATTACAAAACCATGTGCCTCAGGTTCCATCGTGATGAAGAAGCAGACAGTCAGAGGTACAAATTGAAACGGTAGGGAATTCAAATTTTTCCACTGTTGTTGGGACTGTGAACTAAATTAGATGCCAAAGCTGTTGAATTCTACCAAGAATTAAAAATTAATTAAAAATTAACTGATTTAAGTTGCAGATTGTCTGTCCAATTTTCTCAGCACTTAATTTTTAGCTCATTTTGGCAGATAACATGAGATAATCATAGATGACCGGATTTCACTTATGCTTTGGCTACACTGATCTAGAAACGTACGCAGACTATTTGATGAGCGGATGTGCTGTAGAACCTATTAAAGCTTGGACAAAGTCTTTAGACCAGTGATTCAACCAGCAAATTTTTTTGCCGATCCCTGTCATCAAACAGTTCCAACTTGAAGGCATGTAACGTTTTCTCTGGGAATAATGAATGAGACTTCAGCAACCAGGGGTGACCAGAAAACCTTGCCCCACTTTGCAAATCTATAATAAATGAAGTGCAGCAGTATTGCGAGAACTCTCCCCTCTACAGGCCAGCTGGCAGAAAATATACCAAGCAGCACAAACAAATTGTTGAAATCTACTGACAAGCCTTAAATTGTTGAGGAACAAAAAGGAATTGCTCAGCAAGATTTGATGGCAAACCACCAGGAAGCTTGTTAGAGCTGGACACTGGCTGACCAACACCTCTGCAGAAAACTGCTCCACATAATCATTCCAAAGCTGTCAAAATTTTGATAAATGAAAAGTATGCACCTTCTGTCTCATAAAATTGCATTAATTTACTTTTAAATCTATTTTACACCTCTTTTATTTGAGAGAAAGCATAAAATCAAAGAAAGAAGTTTTTAGCCCCGAGCTTAGGATGGCAGTGCTAATTTTACAGCTATTTTGGTCTCACTGAATGTAAAGAGCAGTAGACTCTCAGCACAGAAATTACTTTGTAGTTGTGTACTCAACCACTTCCACAATAGTACTGTGAATGGATGTCATATAGTGTCATTATGTAAAGAAAGTAAGTTGCCTAACTGGCTGTCCTAGTTATGACAACACAGCCCAGAGCACAATTAAGCTGATAATCAAAACTTGATAACCAAGATCTGGAGTCACGGTTGACAAACAGGTCAAACCATTTGAAATGTCGTGACAATATTGAACAGAATATTGACAACAACACAAAACATCTAAACCATCATGCACAAGAAACAGAAATGCTTTAAGCTGCAAGGAGGGGCATTTGTTGGGATGGTGCAAGACTGGGGCCTAAGCAAAGATGCACAGAGGCTGAGGCAGCACATCCTCATAAGAATCACTAAATGAGTCAGAGAGGCAGAGAGAGAGGGGGATGACTGATGAGGTAAAGATAGCCATCACTCGGCCTGAGCACCACAATGGCCAGTGGAGGCAGCTGCGGTTAGCTGGGGCCAGGTCTGCTGGTGCTGTGGAGTTAGAACAATACCCCTGCACAGGAGGCCCCGATCCCAATCAGGCCAGGAATGTGGAAGAGGAAGCTCTGGGAACAATGTGCAGCGTTCCTAGGCCGTTTCTGGGTCCCACCCGTTTCTGCCTAGTTCTGCTTTCAAGCGGGAGAAAACAGGAAAACTAGTGGGCTCGGGCCCAGAAGTCAGGGTCGGTTCTGCAGTCAGCTGAAGGGGCTGCTCTGTACATTGTCAGCACTAAATCTGCTACAGTCATTGTGATCGTTCGGGGCATGCACAAAACTCTACCTCGGGATGTGAGTAAACAGTTTGAGGTCCATGTCAGGTAAGCTGCACGTCAAAACTATGTTGTACTGCCCCCTCATGGGTGAAAACAGCTACTACACTATCCAGCTGCAATCTTGTCTTCCTGTGCTAGACTCCAAAGTGAAACCTGAAATTATGCAGCTATAAAACAACATTTTTGCAGATGTGTCTATGTAGCAACACCAGTTTGATTTCCCCTACTATTACTACAATCCCTTCCTATTTCCTAGATTATGACTCACCAAAGTTACAGTGCAACCTATAAATTATGGCTATTGAGTTTATAACCCTATATATTACTGTAATTGCGAAATCCAAATAAAATCTTTATATATTCCAAAGTTATTAAACCACAACAAGCACATCACTCGAAGGGCATGGATATATGTGTGCGATCTGGAAACATTTAAACAATACCACTATTTTTGGCTCATTTGCACTATGCAAAAAAATAAATAAATAAAAAATTATCCTTTTACATAGGTTTCAGTTTTTCCCTAACAGTCCTGCTAAGTTTATAGACTACATACTCAAGATTAGATTCAAAGGCGAACAAGGAAGCAAATATCACTCTGACTTTTATCGACACTACAGACAATTATTGGTAAGCTATCAGGACGAACTTTGTCTTTCTATTCTTGTCTACAGTATATTTATCTTTATTTCCTTTTCAGACAAGGGTGCCTACAAGCTAAATTGGTTTGACAGAGTTTTTCACTCTCAAACAGAAACAAGAAACAAAACGTTTAACATTCAGACAAAAAGATCAAGCTGATTCTTCCTAGTCATGAATGACAGTTGTGAGGCGACCCAGAGAGAGTCTGGTTGTCACTGCTGAAGAATGTCAGAATGTGACCTAACCAGACCCTGCAACAAAATTATCCTCTTTTTTGTTGTCATGACCAGTTTTAAAATCACACTCATCTCCCGGAGGCCACAATAATATGCAGAACAGTATTTCACAGCAGTAGTGGAGCATGCTAGTATATCTCAACTTCATGACATTTATAGTTTCTTGCTAAAGTGACAACTTAACTGGTTATTTTGAGCTTCATTTTTTTCAAGGATGTCGACACCAGAGCTGCTGTGAAGGATTATTTTCAAAGCATATTAATCTATTGGTTGTATTTGATGATGATGCACCTTGAACCCTCAAATCCAGTGTATGACACAAACACGATATATGGGCTGAATCTGTTTTGGACCACAGTATTGTTGTCCAGTGATGTTTCTTTGCTAAATATGCATTCAACAATTAGACTTAAAGTAGCTGTACTACTTTCAACAAAATTTCCTCCCTTTCTGGTATCTACGTGTCACCGTTTTCAAAATCTCCTCTGCTACAGGAAACAACATCTGTCTTCAAGCAGCAACCTACACATTGAATATGGCAAGTTATGCTTAAGATATGGAAACAGCAGGCCTGTTTCATTCCCTGTGTGCAAATGTTACACCAAAACAGTTCCTGACACTATTTTTCCTAGGCTCCATCTCTGCAGCCAGGGCTTAGCACTACTCAAGGCAACTGTGTATGGTTAAAAGGAATACAAACAAGCCAGAGTGTTTGTCCCCTATAGCAGAATAATAATCGGGTACAGCCAAATCATACTAAATATATAAGTACACAAGAAATGTAGTACCTTCAGATGGCACTACTTAAAACTTTTAGCTCGTATGGAGGTAACGTATAACTGCAGACAGAGCACAATAAGGCATTCTTCACCTTATGACTGCAACATGACAGAATAAAAATAAAATTATCTAAGCTGACCACAAAGGCAAATGCAACTCTGAAAAGACTAAAAACTCTACCTTGCAGCTTACAGAATTCAGAAAACAAACTCAGAGATTATTCCAACACACTGTTCATTCCCACAGTACTTAGCTTGCAATTGCTGTAAAACCTAAACCACAGCAGTGGAACACAACCCTCTTAACCCATTCAACGTACCTTAAGGCCATAGAGCAATGGCTGGAACTGGAAAGAGACAGGAGGGCCCTCAAATTCACTGCACAAGACTCTGAAAGGGAGAAGGGAGTGCACAAAAAATGTATCTTTAACATCACCAAAGCAGAAAATTGACATGACAACAGAGAAACAAACCACTGCCATTTAGTAGAGCTAAGTGCAAATTATACTCTTAACCTAAACTTTGTCCTCTGGATACTAAGCCGTTTCTATGCATTTAAAAAAAAAAAATTCTGTCACATTTGTACTCAATGCGGGCTCTTTTTTTACTGCAGTATAAAGTGGCAGTATAACAAAGTTATAATGCTATACAATGCCATAAATAATTAAAGAAAGAAAAAAACTAAAATTAATTATTTTTTATTATTTATTTTGCAGAAAATAAAAAATCTTGAATCAATATGTGTAATATTTTTCCGATTGCCGGCAGGTGCTACCAAAATCGGAAAAAAACAGAAGATCCACAAAGATATTTTACAGATTACATTTTTGCAAGTGTTCTTACATAAGTATGGACATCAACTCTCAGAAGACAATGCTGTATCTTGGACAACTACTTTCTCAGTATATAGTTTTTGAGCCATGCAGCATTTATTTAACTGCACAAGTATGTTTTATGTTCATCTAAATTACTAGTTTGTTTCCATTCTTTTCTCCTGTCTGCTTTGTGTAAATACAGCCTACAGTTCAGTCAAAGTATCACTAAATTTTTGACATGTGACTGCTGGTCAAAGCCAGGTCTGTGTTTTTTAATAGCACATCTTTCATCTAAGACAGTTACAGTTTGTGGCTTTGATATATGATGGAATTTTAGTGATTGCTTTAAAATCACCTTCGACTTTTTAGGAAAGCAGCACATTAACATAAGTATGACACGAAGCCATCAGACACATTTTCAATACTACAGTGTCTTTGAATTTCCTTGATAACATGGATACCTGAAGCCCAGTATACATAAAAAACATGTTGATGCTTGTTTTCTTTGTGGCTTATTCACTTGTGGACATTTAAGGCTTTGGTTGCTGAGTTAACCCTGCTGTTTACTTGCCAGCCCACATGACTGAATTAAATTGGGTAGCCAGCACTTCATCGGTCACTGTCAACGTAGTAAGGGCTGCTGTGTGACAAATTATTTAACAGTAAAAATATGACTTTGTGTGACAGCTCATCTGTCTGAAGTAGAAGAAAAATACATACTATCAAAGGCCATTAGATCTTGCTAAGTCCCCACAGATAGCTAAACCACACAATGAACTTTTGTATGCCAGTGATTTCAGAAACGTAGACCCAGACATGACATTTTAAATTTTGGATCTTATATAAGTTGTGACTGCAGCTGTGCACTTCAGGTGATCAGCTGCTTCCCCATTTTGATGTGACTGAAGTGCGTAAAGCCGTAAACTTTTGATGTCATATGTCAGTTAACAGTATCCTTCGCACCAGCTGGTACTTGCCTCAAATGGGTCACATCAAAATTTAGACTAGTTTAACTTAGTGTCCAGTAATGGTTAATTTGCCTGTCATCACTGCATGTCAGCGACTTTTACTGACATTTCATCATCTCAGACTCTCACATAGCTGCTGGTCTCTGCCTATGTGCACACACCTGAAATTTTGAAGTTTTGATTATAAATTTACAAATCTTGTTCAGTATCACTTAGCTACAACACAGAACAACATCCTATACAACAACAGTGCAGTGAAGGCAGGGCATCACTGGGCAGTCCAATCTTGGTCACAGCAAAGTGACAGGCCAGCCTACTGTTGGCGTCAGCCTGGTTTGCTCTGTATTGGGACAGGATTAAAACCTCTTCCTGAGCAGAGTAATAATCTGAAGATTACCCACTACATCCAAGAGGCAGTTACATAAGCATTCAGAGCCTCCAAAACTCCACTTTCCTTCCATCATTGTTGTGGCTACAAATGGCTCCTTTTATAGTCAAGTAATCCCATATCCAGTCACACATTCATTGCTATTGTCCGATTTAGAGCAGAGTCTAAGATATTTAGTCTTTAAGTTAACAAAATGTTGATAAGCATAATTCAATGACATTAGATTGACATAAATAGTAACACTAAGTGCAGAAGGCTGGAAACTTCTGCTATCAAACTGAAGTCATACAAAGGAAGGAAGATGAAGCCACTTAGTCACACAGCAGCCAGACAGAGAAGTTGAGGTGTGAGAACTTCCACCCTCAACACGGTGGACAGATGGTGAGAACAGGTCAGCAGTGATAGCAAGTCAAAACAAAACAAAAACCTTGGCAGCCTAAAAGTCATGTCAAAGCAACATACCATTGCACATACCTTATCCCACCCACCACACAAACAGCAAAAAGAAATCTCAAGCACCATCACTCGCTTCTCACGGTGAAAAACCTGTGAATAATACATCTGACTTCCTGTTCCAACTCAGCGACTCCAAAACACACACAAAAAAATGTGACCACAGAAAAAGGGTAAGCCAGACTCTGCGCACATCCTGAATACTGTAGCAAAAATCAAGCCACAGACTAAGCTCCTGCTCTATATTTAAGCACTCAAACACATGCATTTCTCTGGGAGTGCTAAAACGTATATCTCAACACAACTTAAAATTCTTCGCACGAATGTGTACAGTTCCTGATCTATGCAAATTTTAAAAGTTTAAACATTGGACATTTTGACATTACTGCAGCTTGTGAGACAAACTAAAGGTCAGCTGAGCTGAACTGATCTGATCAATGATTAACTTCACTTCATCTACTAATAAGGCTCTGCAACTGCAGGGGTGCCACAAATAGGAGAGCAATAGCCCATCCAGGAAATATGACAAAGACAAGATTGTCCTGTCTTACATTGTTGTGTGCCTTCTCCTTTCTGCCACATATCAACTTTCATTAGCCTGCAACCATTCTGTACACTTCCCTTCAAGTTCATCATATGAAGGAATGACAGCTGCACAACCACGAGAGAATCTCTAAGGCAGCACACTTTTTTAAACTTGCCTTGAAAGAATTTAGGCCAGCTCATGGTCACAAACAGGCAGTGTGCTACAGTAAACTGCACAAAGGAGGAAAAACCTATATCTGGCTCCCTCCAACATTAAATGACAGGCCTGGCCTGTTGTAATCACTACCTCTTAAAAAGAAACATTACTGGTTTCTTCCGACTAGAAAGGGAAGTGCATGAACAAACACCTTTTTGCATGTTTCAACAGATATTCCCCTTATCTTTACCTCAAACTGAATGACATATATAGCCAGAAAATATGTGTGATTAATGTACCATCAACAGATCTAAATATGGCCAAAACACAACCAACTCAGCTGAGGCCATCTTGAGGGCGAAGACAGGGTGGTTTCTTTGGTGAAGGCAGACCCAAACATCAATTATGCTCCAAACCCTCTTTCCTAAAGCCAAGGATAATCTCGCTCAGCAGGGCTCAATTATAGGTTATTTCTAGCTAGACTCAGTCCTCATTGTGCACTACATTATGCCAAGTCTTCCAATGCAATCAATGAAAAGAATGCTTAACTCAGTAAAGCAATGTTGTGCATTAATCTGCATTGCATGAGGAAGAGACCTTGGGAAGTTAACTGTATGAAGGTCATAGGGATAGTGACCAACTGCTAATTTAAAAAAAAAAAAAAAAAAGCAGAACTATCATTAAATACTATCAAATAAACACCTTTCCATTGCAGACCAGCCCAGTTTATTTTAATGTTTATTTTATCACTCATGATAGAAAACTTCAAAACTCAAGCATGCATCATAGCATGTTAATTTCCTACAAACAGAATAAAAAAGCACAGCATTGCTGTTCAAAATTAAGTGTTTAAGGAAATTAATTTTGCAGTGAGTGTAATGCTCAGTGCAGGACAATGTGACCACAAAGATGGGTGTTAACATACGTATTGGGGATAATATTTAACTGAATAATAAGGTTTGAAGCCAAATCCATGCACAAATCCTCTGAGTATTTATTCAGTGGTCTAGTTAAAGATTTAGCCAAGTGCAACTGCAAATACACAGATACCTGGATCCAACTGGTCAGCTTACTTTTAGGAGGTCATCTGTTGTAATCAGGCCATATAAATGACACCTCATACTGTATGACAGGCAGATGTCACACAAGTTTTGGAGAGGTTATATCAGGATTCTGTGTGTGAGCTGCTTATATAGAACTAGGCGACCTGCTGACACGTCATGGGGCATTGGAGCAGGCGCCTAATAAGGAAATCAATAAGAAGTTTCAAGCCCATATCCAGATGATGACATGCAAGTCATTAGGAGGAACAGTATAGCATCTAAATAGGAAAACAATGTCCAAATAACAACACAAAGTGGATGCATTTTTTTTAAAAAAGCTGCTAATGTGCTAATAATACGACACCCAAAAAACTTTAGCAACTGATTACTGCTGCAGAGTTCAAACATACATTAAGACAGACAGCTTTTTGGATCAATATTATTGTTAGATTAAAATGTAAGAAACTGAGTAATGGTTGTCATACGTAAATAATATTTTTTGTCACCACTGAAATGCTGAGTTAACAGTTAATCCTTGCAAAGGGCAGCTTAGTGAGAGGCCACTGTAGGGGCATTTCACAGAGCTTGGTTTTTCATCCCCATAGTCTTCAATGCCATTAATGTCTTACCAGATTAAAGCAAACACACTAATTCACTGGAATTATGCCCCAGATAATCACAGATAGATGACTATCTGCAATCTAGGGGGATTCCCTGTAGTTCGTGCGTGTATAAGAGAGTAGTATACACATCTGTACTGCCATCAGAGGCTTATCCTGGCAGGGATGAGGGGGTGGTCAGCTAGTTGCAAAGACCAACAGTCTAAAAGGCCAGTGTTAGCACAGCCCTGCAAAGTCTTAAATACACAATGCTGACACAACGTCACTTCACAGCAAGTTCACATTAGCGGCAGTGTAAAACCCAAAAGACATTACACTGTTGCAAAATCAAACACAGTTAGCTAAGACAAGATTACATTTTGACTCACCTCCTTCTAACTGCAAGACTACAGTGTGCATACAATACGCCGTTATCTAACTTTTATATGGAAATATGCACAACAACATTCCTACTCAAAGCATCATCCACCCTTATGTTGGCTTACAAGTGAACACAGACTAGCTTTTCTTCTGTCACTGTGCTTTCCTCTGAAATGCCTTGGCCATCTCCACCTCCAGTCACATAGCAGACTGGCCAGCTTCCTCTTTGTCTGTCTCCAAGTGCCACTGCTTGGGTCTCTACAGAAAATTAACAAATGCTTCATTGTACGTCTGATGCACTCCAAAGTGGGAGAATGAAGTCCTCAGAGGAATGTTAGATGCAAAGCTGACAGTCCTCTCACTGTCATGCCAATGCATATGAACCACTATGCATGGCCACATTACAGTTTAGTCCCTTAAAACACACCATTGCCTTTTAAAGAGTGACCTCTCTCTCTCAAACAAAAACGATGTTGAAGATATAACCAAAAATAATGCACCTCTACTTTGCTCATTTATGTCCTACATAAATCAAGTGGGTGAAAAAAACACTGGGTCAAATCTGTGGGTTGGTTAGTTTGATGTAGGTAGGCCCAGGCCATAAAACAACCGCAAAATGTACCAACAATAGACGTTTCACCAAATAGAATGTTTACTTACATGTTTCAGATGTAAAGCACAATCGAAGTATATAAGGAAATTGCAAAGTTCAACTGCATAAATAAACTTTTGGCCAGGATCATAAACGGCCCATCACATCCTTTGATAACAGAGCCAGTTCTCACACTGTCACTTTACCTTCATCTCTGCCTACAGACCTTCCCTGCTGGAGGTTGTGGTCGACAAATAGCAGGGCTTGGAAGTCAAAAATCGCTTTTGCTCCTGGGTTCCCACCATCTCATCCCTAAGTAACGCACATGTGGAGGCCAGCACAGAGGGCTGACAGACATGACATCGGGGTCCCCATCAAATGATACCAGATTCAGGCCAGCCACTCAGAGCCATAACACAAGTGCAGTGCAGCAGCTCTTCCCTGATCACCTTCCTTGTGCCTCTGGACTTTACTTGCTTTCTTTTTTTTATTGTACAGTAAAATTAAATTACTCCTTTCTTCTTATTCATGTTTATACAGGTGTGCAAATTTGGATGTTTTTCAGTGGTGTGTTAGCAGTTCACTACATGTGTAGCTTGGTAATGGAGCTAAGTTGTTAAAATCAAAGTAAAGCGTTTAAATTCTAATTAACTCTTTCCCTCCAAGTCTTTATTAAAACTAGCTTATTTCATTTTATCAGTACTTATGGATATCGACTGAAATAAAACATCTGACCGTAATAAACTTTTCAGCTATATTGCCCAGCACTGATTGCAGGTAAACATACCAAACAAGTTTGCCAACATTATTGTTGTCTGGCATGAAACATGGTCATTTCCACGGCAAAACTTTAACTGTAGAAGAACTAGTTACGTTAACACAGGCTAACGTATAGCAAAATAAGCTCCATGGTAGCATTTAGTTAGCAACTAGCCTGGTGTTAATGCTGCATTGAGGAAACTGCTAGTGTTGAGTAGCAGGCTAGCTAGCTGCAGCAACTTAGCTGACCAGCCAGTTCTCAACTATAAGTTAACGTTCAACGTGCTAATATCATAGCAGTCCGGCTAGCTACCTAGTAGCAATAAAACTAATGACAACAGGAATCTGGTCCGTGCTTGCGGTTCAACTTGCAAGGCATTCAGGCGATTAACTCACTAGCAGAGCAGCCAAACTCCTTCTTTAGCATGCTACGACAGCCAGTTTTGGTACCACAATTGGAAAGCTAACCTTAGCGACAAAGTTAATAACGGAACTTGGCGTAAGCCGACGTTAACTACACTAATAGCAACCACTGTGTCCTAATTTACTTTGCTATTCGTAAAGCTGACGTTACTCACAACTTTAGTTTCTTCCCCCTTTAGTTGAGCTAGGTGGCTAGCTTGCAGACGTTCTTTTCATTTGCCGAACAAGCTTCAACGTCCTGGCCCTCCTCCATTGGAAGGATTTGCGTAGTGGTGTGATTTTTTTTTTTTTCTCTCGGTCTGTTTCGGCGTTGGAAGAGGGCCACTGTCAGAGCGGACGGCAGCCTGTTTGTCCCGCCTCCTTCGCTGAGATTGGCTGCAATGGTTTCTGCCTTCTTGTAATACAGTTTTCTATTCCACGAAATACGTGCCTATCTTGCAAAAACGACCAGTTGATTGGACAACGTCTTGCAGGGGCGGGTGAAATTCATATGGATCCGCTTTTTATTGACACCAGCGTACACCGACATATACATGGACAGGCGGGTATGTCAGCTATTTCAAAACCTCTTTAATACATGTGTAGTGCTAAAAAGTGGTGATAAACCAAGCTCTTGAATTCCTGTTCACAGCATAGAATTCACAGTAACACGTTTTACCTCCATATAGATGCAGAGAACCTACCAATAGTTAATAAAGCCCTATTATGTCATTGCAACTACATTAATGTAGTTGCTACCATCCGTAATTCCTTCTATGAAGCAAACCCTTGAGATATATATATATATATATATATATATATATATATATATATATATATATATATATATATATATATATATATATATATATATATATATATATATATATATATATATATATATATATATATATACACATACATACATACATACATACATACATATATATACATATGTGTGTGTGTCATTACTGGTACGATAAATGTGCTTCAGCTGTGGGCCAGCTGATAGTTGCTCTGAAACTGTATTTAATTCTCAATGAAAATTCAACTCTCTCAGCTCATAAGCCAAAATACAGAGCTTGAGCCTTTTCAAACACCATTTGAAGTATATAAACACGAGAATGCGTCTCCTCGCCCTTTTGTTTCTGCCCATGCTTCTGTCCATATCTCTGAGACGAAACATGTTGGTCTATTCTCATATTAATAAAAGATTTGACATTTAAAATGAGAGTGCCATCCAAAACCAAGGACTTCTATTCATAAGAAGTGGGCAGTCATTGTTTTTTCCATCTCTGCTTGACTTCTGGTCTCGTCCTTGAAAAAAGCACCTGACTTTGTGTTTTCGTATTTTTATTCTTCCAGCACGGTTCGTTATATGGTATGTTCTGTATATGCTATGCTCAATGAACACTGGTACAGATCTACTGCACATAGGTTCACAATCAGTTTCTTACTGTAATTACACTCTCTTGGTCTTAAATAACATTTCTGACGCTGTCATGTTTTAGCCAGACCACAACACTGATATCACCAATGTATAAAATTGTATTAGTTTTGTTATAGACTGTGTCAGTTCCTGTGTTATTGGCAATTTCTGTTGCATTTAACTGCTGTACTATAATAGACAGAAGTGCACACAGTCCTAAATTTGTTCCAGATATTTAACAGAAAGTTAGTTTTATAGAAGTGATTTTTTCTTTACATCTGTTCAAACTTTAAATAATCCCACTTGCTGAATTTGTGAAAGGCAGCATCCTCTACCATACTGCAGCACTCAGGTTCACCTTGCTATTAGAAATAACTATACAATTCTCATGGAAAGAAAGTCAGAAGTCATGGCACAGATGTACAATCTAAGTAGTTTCTATGACCCTCAAATCTACTAGCTGGCAATTCAGTATTTATGCATGTAAATCTTTATTTAAAGGCGGTTTGGCTACTGTGTTGGACTCCTCACACAACTCAGCTTCAAAGTGCTTTTACTAGGACCAGAAAGCTAAGAACCTTCACTGTCTTGGCAACCTGTGTCCTTAACCCACACGTTAAGATTCATTTCAAAATAGACCTATGGCCTAATCTGTAATGAGCCATTAAAGTGGCACAAACAGTTATGATTATGTATCAGTCACACAGCTGAAACTCTGCTGTCATTGCTCTCGGTTGTGCAGCGAAAATGCTGCCATTGTACTCGTGATCTAGGTTATGACAGTAAATATTTTAAAAACCTGCACTTTAAATTGTTTGACATTTTAGGTGATATTTTTGTTCCTTGGTGTTGATAAAACAAAACAAAAAAAATTCTATCCTTCCTGTTCTATGATTTAAAGGACAATTCCTCCCCCTAGTGGAAATTTGGTGAACAGAAGAAAAAGACACCAGACAAATTACAGTATAGGCAGTATTTATAGCGAAGAAATAGACACTGTTAAACTGATAGATCCACGCTGGTGGCTGATCATTCAGTGTTTCCAACGAAGCTGAAAAATGAGAAATATTTCATGAACACTGCATTCAGGCTATTTTAACGTGAGTGTTAGTGTATAGCGACACTCATGAAAATACTGTAGCATTTCTTTACGTTTGCAAAAATTTGTTGCACTCTTTGGTATAAAATGGCATCAGAGTTGTGCACACTATGTTTTCATAGCATTGTCACTGTGTGATCTATTTACCTCTGCCTTTAAACTTGCTTTTCAGGTGATGCTTGATCTTTATTCTTACATTCTTCACACACATGGTGGCAGCCTCTGTAGAGATAGAATTATGGTAAGTGGCACACAAAGGTGAAAGAAATCAGATCATGCAAAGAGTGGGAAAAAGTGGTTGATAGAAAGAAGAACGACTTGTGGCATTATTGTAATGTTTGTGACCAGATGTCCTGCAGTACAAAGATATTTTCCTTCTTTGACTGGCTTGTAGTGCAACACTGGTGGTCAAGAAAAGTAAGTAACCCATAAATAGAGCAATCTTTTGGTCATTTAACATTTGTCTTTGCCATGTAAAAATAAAAAATAAGTTCTGCCAAAGTATGGCTTTATGTTAAGCTCTAAAGTCTCCTCCTGATTACCAAATCTGCCCTCAACAGAATCTGTGCACAGCAGCAATCAACATGATAAACAAATAAATAATACATTATTATTATGTAATGTAAGTATAATTTTGTGTTTTCCTACCTGCGTCCAGGACCAGAACGATCTCCCATAGTCCAGGGACCAAATCCTGGCCCATCCTGAATGCCAAGCTCCTTGAACTTGCTTCAGCAAGTTCCAACATATGATGCTTTCCCCACTGCATAACCAAAGATCCCCGCAGCTGAAGAAAAGAGTCTTATTCAGTGACTCATGAATTTCTCAGGTGGAAAATGCATAGATATAAGTAAAGACTGAAGTTCGTTACACTGTATGGTACAAACCTGCTAGTTTTGGAAATGGACCAAGTACCTTTGATGTCTTCCAAATACCTATATTGACAAAAAAAAAGCATAAATCAAATGTGATACCTACAGAAAAAACTGCAGCTGATGGAAGAATGAGTTTTAAATGTCAGTGCTTTACCTCTGTAGATGAGACCCCCAGTGACTGCCATGCTACCCAGGGAGAAGGGAAGAGCTAAACATAGAAATAAAACAGACTGGAGTTCTATCAAACCCATACAGTGAAAGACAGATGGAGACATACTTCAGTAAAATCTGAATAAAGTTAGATCCTCTGCACTACATTCTGTCAAAAGAGGAAAATATGAAATAGGGAAAAGAAAACTTACCATTCACTGTTCACTTTGAGTGCTAAAACTTTTAAGTCACTGCAAAATGAATGGTAAATGCACCAAGGTGTGCTGTGTATTCACTTCCTATAATGGATACTCTGAGTTTTGACTGAACTTTGACCTGTGAAAAAGTGACACTCGATTTGTCAGACGAATTCGAGGGAAAGGACGAACACAGGAAGCAATGATTGTTGCCGTTTCATGTTTACATAGCTGCCCGATGAGAGAACACGAGCAGCAGCTGCTGTATGGCTGGCAGTGAGTGGAAGCACCAAGCCGGGGGCTCAAGACAATCAAGTGTTGTCACATAAAACACATTTTTAGATTGCAGAATCTTAATTTCAGGTGATCAACCGAGCTTGGTACTACAGTTCATGCTCACAACCTATTTTCTGTCGTGCACGGCGTACACAGCAGCTTCTTTCACTTTGGCTGTAGTGACTTTATTCTGACAGCTGCATTAGAGCTGTGTGGGTGTGAATAACTGAAACATCCTTCAATCTCTTGTTAGTTTAGATACACTTGTTGGAGCAGGTTCTTTTTCTTTCAGTCTATAGGTTGGTTTATAGGTTTAATCTATAGGTTTGGGTCACCTCAGGATACTTGTAGCCAACCCAAACCTAAAACAAGGTCTATTCAGTCAGACCTGTCAAGTCAGAATGTTTCACTGATTCCCTACAAAATTAGAAGAAATAAGCATAAACAAGCATACGGCAAGCATGATGGAGATAGTAATGCAGTTGTTAAATGTCAGTAGTAACGACTGCGTTGTCCACATGTGGGAGTGTTTTGTGGATTCCACAGGGAAGAATGTAAACATAAGGAGCATTAGGTGAGCAGCAGATTGATTGATGAGCCCTGCTTCCCTGCTTCTACTACAGAAGACTTACACAACAAAAATATACCCAAGTCAGACTGACAGATTTGGTGGCCTCCCATGTTGCTATTAAATTAGTGACAAGTATATGGGTGTCCTACCTCTGTACCAGAAGCTTTCCTCTTGGCATTCTTTCCAAACCTTTCTCAAATCTTCTCTGTGAATGTGACGATCATCGAAGGAGCACTGTAAGTCACACAGGACAGGTTAGGAATCATATCGAGACCCACGCAGTTCAGTGCAAATCATGTGTTTCCTCTTACCTGCCGTCCCCCTCTCCCTGGAGCTGCAGCAGCAGTCGTCCCGTCTTCCACCTTCTCTGCTGTATGTCCACTTAGTTCAGAACTCATGATGCAGGTGATTACAATAGTCGCTAAGGGAGTTGTGCTGATACTTTCCCTCTCACAGAGCCTCACATTTAACTCGTTGTAACGGCTCCTCCCTGGACTAGGATTTTAACTCCACCCTCCTTTAAAAAGAACAACCTAAATGCCCTGTCCATTTAGAGCTGTTTCAATCAATAAATACAGGACCAGGCTAAAATCAACTCTTAAGGTATTGAATTGTGCAGAAAAAAATACATCTGGAAAATACATTTTAAAAAATAGTCGTCATTTTGGAGTATAGTGTTAAAGTTTAGGCTGACCATTATAACCTCTGAATTTGCACACTTTGGGCAGGGCTGAGCAAACAAAGTACTACCAAAGCTTAAACTTCATTCATATATGACTCATATACATGCAGATATAGGCTGGTTGCATTGTGTAATTAACATTAATGAACATAAAGTTTACCAAAGCTCCACAAAGTTATTTTACTCATCCAGAAATATTCTCTAATCTTACATGACTCAAACTTTGCTGTGAACATTTTAAGCAAAATATGAAAACATATTATAATCGCTGAATCTTTATAGCTTACTTTATTCGGTAGAGAAGACAGAGTACTATGCTACTTTATTAAAAGAACACTCCTTACAGCCACAGGTCAAGGGCTGCTCTTTCAGTAAAAGAACGCTCTTTTCTTTTACTAAAAGAACACTCCTTACAGCCAAAGGTCAATGACTAGTTCTCTCTATAGGTCACAGCTTCATGGTTATTGGAAGAAAAATGAAAGAGCGCTTTATTACCACTGATAAAAGTGTAGTGATATCAGGGCCGCAGCCTCCTTAATAACGGCACAGATTCAATGTCTTTACTCAGAGACATTTTAAGAGAACTACCAAGGTTTCATAAACAGTGTCTCATTTAAACTGCAGCAAGATGCATTAATGTGACAACTGATCTGTTAATTTCACTACTGAGTATGATCTGAATTACTCATATATACAAACTATTCTAACAGCACACATTCCAAGAATTCAGAAGTCAGCCTTTCTGAAATAGTGACACTGTTCAAGAGAAAAATACAGTTACTGTTTACATAGATTTGTGCAGAGCTTCTATTCAGATCAGAGACAATATTAAACCCACCTGTTTATTACTATATAGGCCTCCTTCTGTCATCAGTACACTGCAGTTTCAAGGTGGACATGCCTAGCCATGATGCTGACTGCTTATTTCACCTATGATATGTCCTCTAGCATACAAACAACACCATATGGACATGTTAATGAGGTAAAAATGTCATTGTAGGGACTAGGGAGTAAAGGTACAAACGTTACCTCTCGGTGGTTTTAATGCTGTGGCTGAGGGGTGTGTACAAAATAAAACATAACAAAACAAAAACATGTTTTTCATCCATTTTAAATTGTTAAAATAAAAATAATTCAAGTCAAATTATTTATACAGCACCTTTAAAACAAGATCTGCTGAGCCAAATATGGCTGGTGTAGTAAATTCACCTAAGGTGAGATCCTACAATACTACATATAATGCTAATGAACTTCACTAACTTAAGGGTTGAGGTTAAGAATCTACAATATTATGCAATCTAATACTTGACTAAATAAAATAACAACATAACCTACTGAGATGACAACTCATTTGTATATTGGGGAAAGTTTCATGGTGACTATTAGTTAAAATTTTTATCAGTAAATAGTGATTTCCAGTTAAAATATATGGAATTTACCAATGCATATCTTTGAATTTCATTCTCACAAAATTAGGTTTTTCTTCCTACTCTGAGG
This sequence comes from Amphiprion ocellaris, assembly GCF_022539595.1. Taxonomy (NCBI): domain Eukaryota; kingdom Metazoa; phylum Chordata; class Actinopteri; family Pomacentridae; genus Amphiprion; species Amphiprion ocellaris. The sequence goes on from NC_072767.1 coordinate 34,880,623, forward strand.
GAGAAGTCTTCACTTCAGTTGCACTCACATACTCCAAAATGTCTTAGCTGTTTTGAAGGTTTTTAATAATGGGTTTGTTCATATATTAGTCATAGCCTGATTTATGGAACATTTTGTTGATAAAAACTTGGCAGAAATATATAGTTTTCTGGCTGTTGATTGTATTTTCTAATTTACGGAGTATTGAATATAAAAAATCTACTCTCCTTAAAAACCTTTGACTCCAATATGTATTCACAAAACTGGGTTCATACTGTGCCCAGATTTCTGCTATTGAAATTAATGCAAATTCGTTATTTTTAAATATATGCAATACCTAATTTGCATATCAAGGTCAGTACCTTATAAAGTAATTAATTATGCAAACTGTCCTGACTCATTTGAATAATTGTCTTTACAATATCTTACATCATACAAATGAATCTGACATTAATGTTAGGGTTTAGAACTTACAATATTCATCACAGTAACAAATTAACAGACTAATTATAAAAGACCCTGCAAAACTATATACGGCAAAGTTAAGGTTTAAGTCATATTCTCATTGCCAAAGTCATTATATTTCATTAAATCATGCCTTGTATGTAAATTATTAACTACTGATTATAACTTAGATAAATGTAGTTAAATAATAGGGTGCAGTATTTACTTCTAAAGCAGCAAATTTAAACAGCAAATATCCAACGTCGAGTGAAGTACCTCAAAACTGCACTTGAGTAGAGTAGAGTAAATGCACTTATCTGCTGACCAGTACTGACATCACAAAAGCAAACAGTAGGTTTACTCCTGCAGGCACCAACAGGTACAGTGGAAATAGTGATACAGCTGGAAGTCAGGAGACAGACATGACTGTGTAGGAGCCATTGCAGTGGTGAACTCAGCAGGCAGCTCCAGCTTGAAGGTAAAATGAATTTACTATGAAATGTGGTATCTAGGAGGGGCGGTGGTGTTTTTACTAGTCTGGGTTAGCCTGTTACACTCAGCCACGTATCCAACACAGCTAACCGGTCCCATAAATCACCTCATTTTAGGAAAAAACAACAACTTTTGGGCCAACATTGTAGCTGCATTTGTATCAGCTCGATTTGCGTGATAACTAGCATTACCAGTCACCTGACAAACAGGGTTAACCGCTGCTAAACTTCAGCAGTAACTGAAGAATTAATCAGGACACAGCCTCTCTAAATATCTCGGACTTCTTCCGACCTCTACCGACTGGACAGAGGAGGTAAACACCCTCGGCTTCGGTAGGTGAAAGGAACCGTAACTCTCTCACCGCTAAACGCCCCGCCACCTACCTCCCGCAGCCTGCGTTAACATTAAACGCACCCGAACATCCATTACACTGGGCGGTTAACTTATAACTAAACCGACCAATCAGATTTCATCGTGGGCTGGTTTCAGGCTTGCACGAGGAAATTCCGGTGATTGACGTGCTGATAGCGCGGCCTGTTTGGGAACTCTGACCAATCATATTCGAGCAGGGGAAGAACCAATTTCCTTTTCCGCCTTCCCGTGACATGACATCTCAAATAGCCAATCGAAAGCAATAAAAGGCGGAGACAAACCGGAAGGAGATCCAATCATCTGCCGCGGGAGTGGTTTACGTTGACAAGGCCCGCCTATTGGCCGGTCTGCGGACTTCCCACAGACAGTTGTATGTTTCATAAAAATGCACTCTGATGCGGCAAGTAAGTAGTAACGTTAGAGGCTTTTCTGCATCAAATTCCGACCTTTCACAGATGCTATAATGTGTGTCGGAGAGAGGCTAAGAGATGCGTTCTGTTTCCACGTCTGCTTTTGCGCCGTGGTTCTGTGGGGTTTGATGGATTCCGTGCTTTTTGCTGGTCTCTTTGTATTTGGCAGTGCTGTCTTGGGCGACAACAAAGGAAGGATAGCTAGTGTAATTTTAGTTGTTTTGGACATGTAGGAGCTCACTGTTGACACGGCAGTTTTTCCGAAGTTAATATTTCGTGTTGGGTCTGCTGTGTTCGGTTAAATGCCGCCGACGTTACTTAAATTCAGATGGTTTTCGATGGTAATCCGGCGCGTTGGGGTCTTTATGTTCATCGGTACTGCTGAATTAGGGCGCGTTTCGGCTCAAACTTGGGATCAACGTGATTTCACTGTAAATCGGTCAATTTTCTGGTCAACTGCGGACTGTTACAGAGAATGAAAATTGTGACGCAGTTGTGTAAAACATCTTTCATTGCCTACTGCAGCAGTGCTGTCGGGTTTTGCGGCACCTACATGAGCTACTGCAAAACGTCTGCGCAACGCTTTTGCGCTAGCAGGCATGTAATGTTAATTTTTTTTGAAACAACGTAAAATGCATTCAATCAGTTGGGGTAAATGTTGGGGGGGTAGAGGGGTCTGAAAGAAATAGTTGTTCGTTAAGCGTATGGGAATTGTAGTTTAATATCCCACACTGAGCCGGGCTTTTAACGGCCTCGTTAGAGGAAATGGACTACAACGCCCATACGCCCAACTCTCTAGATACTTTGTAAACTCTGTGCAAGTTGCGCGTCTGCACTGCTATTTTAGGTATGCAGCTAATGCTATCTGCTCGGCTCCGTGTGTGTTGGTTTGCCTGGTTTTGGCCTCTAGAAATAAATTAAAAGCGTCGGTATTCGGTGACAGCTTCTGAACGGGAATGCAAAGAAGCCGTCTGGCAGCAAGGTAGCGCGCACGATCGAGTATTTTCGAGTTTCCACGTCTTTCGAGGAATGCAGTGAGCAATGAGTGTCGCTCCCTCATCTAAGTGAGATATTTTCTGAAACCATTGAACTAGAAATCGGGCCAAAGTAACGTGTGCTCTGTGGAGTAGCATGAATATTGACCACTGGATTTAAACCCGAGGTTCTTGTTGTTGGTGCCATGTCACCTTCTCGTACCCTTGTGCTCACACCAGGCATGATTAAGAGCAGAAGCTTGTGCATGATGCCTTAGTTAACATTATCTTTGATGTCATATTTTTATTTTTTTTACTTGTTTGTGGATGTAGATTTTCAACTGAATTCCCACTTGACTACACTGGCCAGCATCCATAAGATCCACCACACCTTGCACAGGCTGGTAAATACATATTAGCAGTGTGTGTGTTTTTGTGCTTTTTTCCCGTGTGTATGTGCGAGTGTGCACTGTACATCTGTGTGCTGCTCACAAGCATGTTGTTTTGACAGAACCTGACAGAAGACGTTGGACAGGACAGCCATCCCTCAGGTAACACTGCAGCAGGTCTTTTGTGTTTTTTAATAGTCGATACCGTCACCACTAGAGGGGATATTTCTGACCGATATAGCAGTTAGAGTCAAGATTCAATTGAATAATCACTGTGTAATAGTTATAAAGCATGTGATGGGCATGACCAAATACCACACCAGAAAGACGTGACTGTCACACAAGGAGGGCATTAAACTATTGACATGCAAGTTTAAACTCTGGGTCAAATATGTAAGGGCTAAATACTAAATATTGAGACTGGGCTTATGCCAGTCGAACCACACGGTGTATAAATGAACCACATAGTTCACATTGATCAACAGACGTGCGTAACTTAGCCCGCTTGAATTAAATCAACTTTAATTACTGCATTAGTTTTATGATTTAATAGCCACAACTATATCCTCAATTGTAGCCTTTGCGATTTGAGAACTGTATTGTCTCAAATTGCGATTTCAATTTGAAATAGATGAATTGTGCAGCCTTAGCCACTGCTGTCATTATCCAAACAGACATGCATTAACATACTTCCTTCTAAATTAGATTGCACTGTTTTGCTAGTAAACATTTTCATAATCTGTGTATTTATTTTTTTTGTAAGCAACCCACTTTCATTCTGTTTTGCACTTGTTTCACCAGCTTGCTGCTCCAGAGCCATGCCTCCTAGGAAAAAGAGGAGACCCTCTGCCGGAGATGACATGTCGGCCAAGAAAAGTCGCCAGGACAGGTGTGAGATCCCTATGTTAAAGATTCGATCTAATTTATGCTTGAGAACTTCATTATTGTGGTTTAATTTACACGACTGTGTGCGCAAAGATGCCAGTTTGCCATTTGGAAGCCTAACAGGAAAATCACATTAACTACTTTTGCAGTCACTAAAACTGTCTTTCCACTTGCAGTGTTTACAGAAAACATGACACGTCACAAATTCGCGAGGAGGAGACTTTTTCTAGTAAAAGATGCTTGGAGTGGTTCTATGAATATGCAGGTGAGCTGTCATCACGTATTCTTTTTTTTCACATTTCACCTCTGATCAGTGTTGCATTTCTTTAGCACCACATGTGAAATTGATGTCATATGCGACTTCACACTTGCCTGTCTAAAATAGGCTGTGACGATGTGGTGGGTCCGGAGGGCATGGAGAAGTTCTGTGAGGACATTGGAGTGGAGCCAGAGAACGTGAGCAAATTGTTTTCATATTTCAAGAAGTCTTGCGGTTTAATTCCATCTGTATGGGCTCGGTGTGCTCAGTTTTCACTGTTGCGTCACCGTAATGGTGTGATGACTCAGGATCAGCATTTACCATAGTTTTTGATGTTTATGAAAACGTATCTTTAGTCAGCATTATCCAGGGTTTGTTCTGGTTCAGACTGAGCCTTTGAGGAGGCAACCACACGACAGTAAGCACGGTCGATCCACAGAAAGTAAGCTGTTAGCCTGTGTTAGCTTCTTTGCCACAAATCTATGGATTTGAATGTTATATCTGAACATTTGATAAACAGAATCATTAATTACGCTTCCGACAAAATTAGTTTCAAAATGTGTGGGTGAGTTTGCTTTTCAACAGGTTAAAACCACCTCTTTTGAAAGGTGCAAAAACTTCCTCTATGCATGTAAAACCCTGTAATAAAAGAACAGTAAATTTAGAAAGGAACTTATTTTGCAGTTGTATTACTTTGACCTCAAGATGGCTGTTTATTTACAGTTGAACTCTGGTTCAGTGATTCTAGATGTCAGTTGTTTTCTGTCAGTGTCTGACATCTAGTGGACTCATCAGGTCACTTGATAGATTGATAATCTGGATTGACACATTTTCTAATTAAAGAGTCAATATTATGAAAGTTTACAGTTTTATTTTGGGGCTTCATGAGAATATGTTTGTTTCATTGCTCAAAACACACATTATTTTTCTCATACTGTACATTGTTGCAGCACTTTTCCTCATCCTCTATCTGAAAAGCTTCACTTTTAGCTTCTGTTTGTATAAGGACTCTTCGGGAAAGCCTAGTTTGCTCTGATTGGTCAGCAGGTCTGACGAAAGTGATGCAACACTGGTTACGTACAGTAATCCCAGATCTGAGTTTAGGTATGCAGCCCTCGCAAAAGCGGCTCCAGTAAGGAAATAATGGGGGACTGCTTTTACGCTGCTCAGTCTTTGTTTGTGGACTAAACTAGCCGCTAGGTAGGCGTTTTGCAGTTGTGTTACATGGTGACGTAAATGCGTAACTGAACTTTAAACGGGGCGTTTTAGGCAGTAAAGGAGCAGTGTTTTTTTGCAGAAGAGAATAACTCCCTTCAGCTTTGTAAGTTAGCAGACATTTTACGTGTTGAAAAAGGTGTATAAGACACGAAAGGGAAGGAAAAAAACCAAACACATTATTTATGCTCTTTAAGAAAATGTACACCATTCACGTTTTTGTTTGTGCCTAGGTGGTGATGCTGGTTCTTGCATGGAAGCTGGATGCCCAGAGTATGGGATATTTTACTCTTCAGGAGTGGCTGAGAGGCATGGGCTCACTGCAGTATGTCACTTACCTACTTTGTCTTCTTTTTTTGTTCCGATCGATTATTATCTTGCTCTGTTTTCTCTGTCTCGGGTCATGTTTTCTAACTGTGTCAGTATAGCACATTGTGAAATGCGGAGCATGTCTAAGTTACTTTTCTGCTCTTGTCAGGTGCGATTCCACAGAGAGGCTGAGGAACTCGCTCGACTACCTGAGATCTGTCCTAAATGACAGCACCAGTTTTAAACTCATTTATAGATATGCCTTTGATTTTGCTCGGGTGAGTCCTGCAATTGTCTTTTCTACAAGGAAGCGCACACACAGCATTGTGACATCAGTTTAAATTCATTTCAGCTAAATAAAGTAACTGAATGAAATAGTTCTTGCTAACCTTGATGCTTTGAGTATCATTTTCCAATCTGACTTGAAGTGAGACAGCTGGCGTCTGGCCTCTTCTTTTAACCCGGCTTAGGTTTGGTATTCACGATAAATCATGATTTAAGGCATGGAACTCTTTGTGATGCTGTGAATTAAAGCACATTCTCATAGTCATCACTATGTTGTACGTAGATACAGATTTTGCAGGGGATGCATCTCTTTAAATAATTGGAGCATGTGCATTTATACCCCGAAATAAAATATTAAAGAAGCTAAAATGTAACTAATGGACGATACCAGGCCACAGACAGGGGCGGGTTATTTTTCTCCAACAGTCTTTTTTTATCGTCAACAATTAATTATGAGCTCAAACAACCACAGTCTCTATTGTGGAAATTGTAATTAGATCCATATTCGTTTTATTATATTTTAAATTATTGCTTGGTGTCTGGATTTTGTGTTTTTTATTACGTCAATAAAGACATTTCCACCATAAACTGATTCAGAAAAGGCACAAATTGGTGTGTAAATATTCACCAGAGACCCAGGAATGACGTGTTTTACACGCAAAATTACCTGAACAACGACCCTGAGATCCTCCACTTAATGTGCCCCCCACAATATTAAAATTAAACCGACACCCACGGATGTTATGTTTTATTAACAGTAAAACCGGTGCCGCAATTCACCCTGTTTTGGAAACAGGCCTGGTGTTTGCTGATGATGATGTAACTCGGCTGCTTTGTTTAAACTGTGGTCAACATTTTGCATCGATTTCATAAAGTCTTGGGTGTTTTGATTTGATTGGACAGGAAAAGGATCAGAGGAGTTTGGACTTGAACACAGCCAAGTGTATGTTGGGGCTTCTTCTGGGAAAGACGTGGCCTCTGTTTCCTGTGTTTAATCAGTTTCTAGAGGTAAGAATTCAGCAACAGTTCAGCGTGTCACAGATGTCCTATACAATAGCTGTATAAAGACAATTAAAGCTCCAGTTTGAAGCTAGACGCATGTGGTGTAGAATTAATCTCAGGCATTCGTTTGGTATTCCTCAGCAATCCAAGTACAAAGTCATCAACAAAGACCAATGGTGCAATGTGTTAGAGTTCAGCAGGACAATCAACCTGGACCTCAGTAACTACGATGAGGACGGTGCCTGTGAGTTAATACATAATTACACATTTAAAGCATCAGGTGAGAGTTCCGCATGTACATTTATGAATCTGTTGTAATCTCTGTCTCATCTTTTTTATCAGGGCCAGTTTTGTTGGACGAGTTTGTAGAATGGTACAAGGAAAGACAGATGTCATAGCTGCAGAGCGGAATGGCAAATGGGGGAAAAAATACAACTGTGACAACAACGACTCTGAGAAATCAACAACCAACAAGTAAAACAATACAAAAAGCAGTGACAGTGGGTGCTTCCTGGGAAAGGAGGGGTTCAGGCTGCGGGTGGGCTTGGGTGGGGGCGCTGGGTTTTGCAGGCTGGGTGCAATGCTGCCCAGAGCGTGGAGGGGCTGTCATAGCAGAGTTATGTTCCCTACCGAAGTTGCATAGTGGGCAAGCTTGCAGCAATCCCCAGCGGCATTGCTCTCTCTCACTGTGACATGTCATATTGCTGTGTGTGTTAGGATAACATGGTATCATACATGGATGATGGAAGCAGAATGGTTTTGTGTGGGAGAGCCACTCCTCACCCCTTGTCTTCAGCACAGAGAAACCAACAGAAGTGACCATTCATGGATTGTGTCTGAGTCTTAAATGGGGTCACTTTGACCTGGGCACATTAAAGTATTATGTATCTGTGCAATGAACTTGAACTTGAGCTTTTCTGGACAGATGGCACTATTACATACTAACTATTGTTTGTCATATTTTGGTTTGATAGGATTACTTCAAGAAGCACACTGTGTCAAATGGTTGATTGCAGGATTCTGATGCCTGTGCTGTTTACTATTGATTTGTGCCAGTTATTTCTTTTCCCTCCAGTTTTTGTTCCTGATTGCTGTTTTGCTCTAGCTAGCGCTAACTGTTTGCAAACCCCCTGCAAAGGCTTCAGACCTCATAACACCAAACAAATCAGCGTTGCTGCTTACTAACTCTTATTACAGTACAGCGGTGAGCCACTAGTGCTCTGATCAGCATTTATTGGTCCGATGACCAATTAATGTATCTACGTTGTGTAGGTAAGAGTATTATTGTGCCTCAAAACATGGAAGTCACTTTGTGTGTCCCACACACATACCAACAAAACCCAAATGTATATACACGTGTGAGAATACATACAGAACACACGCACATGCACACACAGACACACTGAGTGGTCAGGGATTATTTCAGGATGAATTCAGACTGTTTGGGCTGTGTTATAAGTTGACATAGAGCTAGTTGGTGTCCATTTTGTCTTGATATGTGACATCTGTTTGTCTTCCTTAGTCCACTGATAGTTTCAGGTCTCTCTTACCAGTAGCATCTCTCCCAACACTGACAGTGTTAATATAACTGCAGTGGAAGACCAGTGACCCTCTCAGGACGAGGTCCGTTAGGCTTGAGTAGTGAGTTAGGTTTGCTGAAAGCATTGCTTCATACCACCCATAGGATGTAATCAAAACAGTGGACACTGACAGTTTGGAACTGTGTGATGATGCTATGCTGTTCTTTTCGCCTAGTATAATGTTCTTGTAACACATGTATAAATTTTTGTCTTTGGCTGTGATGTGATGCTGAATTGTCAGAAGATTTAATATTTGCATGCATGCTCCAACAAGAGCCTTTTGTGAATGGATGAGATTTTTTGAAAACATTTTTCAAACATGTTTTTGTTTTGTACAGGAATTTGTGCAAGTGTTTTGTGCTTAATTTGATAGACACAATCATGTTATTTTAATTCTGATAGAAAAACATGATTGTGTCTATTAAGACCTGGAACACACCTGTAACCTCACGGTGGAACAGGAGTTCCCTCCTGCATTTACCCCATCTCACACATCCTCACACATGCTGTAAAGCTCTGACAAGCTGCAGCCAGTGCGTGAGATCTCATTTTATTTATTGGAATTACATACAGTAACTTGTTTTGCAACTTTTGCACCACACTGTCATGATACGCACCAAATACACATCAAAATTGGTTATGAAGTCACAAGCTTTCATTGAAATCCACCGCAGCTGAAAACTATGAAAACCTCTACTGTCATCACAACACGTCAATCATCAGCAAACTCTAAGATTGAAGTAGTTGTTGGGTTGCTTACCAAATACTGTGTAGAGATCAATGTTTTAGTATTCTCCCATGACAATGCAGGAGGATGAACAGCCTTGTCCCAACTGTATATATGTATGTAAACTATGTAAGTGTCTATATGTCTGTTTTCACTATAACCTATGTCTATATACATAAATAAAAGGGTTTATTAACTTACTGGCTTATATTTCTACTTTTAAAAAAAAAAATCAATACCTTCACCACATTATATTGAATATTACATTATATTGTTGAGCAGCTTTTAGTTGTGTGTAATAATTTATAACCATTCAGTATTCTCACTATTTTTTTTTTTTTTTTTTTTTTACAGGAAAACATTTATAAATTTGATTTTTAAAAGTGATTTATAAAATAAGATATATATATATATATATATATATATATATATATATATATATATATATATATATATATATATATATATATATATGAAAGATAAACTTGGTGCGTTCAAATGTGCTCTTCAGCAGTTCCACACAATAAATTTTTCCAGTTTACATTGCGTTTCAAGTGTGATACTTGTGAAATAGAATATAATCCACAATATTTGAGTAATTCACTTGTCAATTTAAAGTCAAAAATTTATGATAATCACTTGCTTGTAAATGTTTAGGACATACTGTAGTATTCACTAAACATGACTGATTGCGTTTGAGTAGTCAAAATTGAGTGAATTTGAGTTTTCTGATGATGTGTCAGATCCCTCTGAGCTTTTTCTCTGTTGCTGATGGGATATCTTCCCTTCCCACACTTGTTTCTGAGTGTTCTGTGGAGGTCTCCATGTAAGCCCTGCTGCTTCATATGGTGGTGGTGGTGTTGCCGGGATAGCAGGTGGAATTGCGTGTGATGGCTCCCTAACATTGTGACTCCTGTAGTGGGGAACTTCATACGACAAATCTGTAGCTCTTCTCTCAATGATTGAGGCAGAGGGAAGATGTGTGAGAGGCTGTTTGGACAGAACTTTGATGTCTGCCTCAGACCCGCGATAGTCAAAGCTGGTATCACTTGGTTGAATGCTGCCATCAAATAAAGAGAATGGTCCCCTATTTAAGTCTTCTGCTTCCCACTTTTGTCTTTCCAAAGCCATGTTTTTTAGGGCTTTAAGGCCTTTCCTTTCCCTCGTGTCCTCAGTTACAGCCCTTGGAGTCTCATATGTGTTGCTTGGTAAGTTCATGAGCTTGTGAAGAGCACCCCTGGATGTAGGAGAAACAGGATCGGCACGAAGAGATGAGTGTTTGTGCACTATTGTGACATCTGATTTCCCACTGTCTTGCTTTATTTTAATGTCACTTTTAATGCTGGAGGTGTAGGCTGGAGGAGGTTTTGGCTCTGCAAGTGAAGCTGGCTGTATAGAAGCAGTATTCAGATTTGGAGTGGAGATAGAAAGGTCAGACGGGTGATGACCAACGCCAGGCCATGTTAACTTCGGTGGAAGGTCTAAGTCTGTTTTGCGTTTGGACTGTTGGATCCTACTCTTTACCATATCATCAAAGCTCATACTGGGAGCTGTTCTTGGGGAAGTAGGTGCATTTGCATGGTCTACACTTTGACTCTTGCCACTGGGGGACAAAGAGTTGCCAGGAAGTGATGAAGTTTTGATAATTGCACGCTTGTAAGTGATAGCAGAATCACTGTCTGTCGTCTTTAATGCATATCTGCTTTGCTTATCACTGTATTTTTGCACCTCTTTTTCACTCTCGCTGCTGGAAGATGAGGAACTACTTGGTTCTGGTGATGGTGCCTTGATATTCAGATGCCTATGAATGCGCGGGATGCCGAAACTCAGGTCAGAAGCTTTGTGGTCTACCCTCTCATCCTCTGTGTCACTGCTGGAAGAGGAATCAGGTTGTTGTTGTGAAGCTGTTGCAGGAGCCTTTTCACTGCCCCTGATATCCAGATGCTTTGTATTATCTGGAGCACCAAAACCAAACATTGTATCTGACTGATCCTTCATTGTGAGAGAAGCATTCACTAGTTTGTTGTCATGGATCAGAGATGAACCTGTGAGTGTGATCCCGACATCCTCTCTCTTAAGTCTTGTTCTACTGATTGGACTGCCAGGACCACTTTCACCGCTATAAGAGGGGGAGTCAGGAGGAGGTGATGAGGGCAGATCAGATGATTTCTGTTTCTGCGATGTGCTTTCCAGGCGTTTTCTGGAGCGGGATAAGCCAAGATTCATCGTGGCCCAACGTGATTGAAGCTCAGAGCTTATCTCTGGTGTTTTGTGGATGCTGTCATTTGTTGGTTTGTTTCCCCCATCATCTGGAACAACTGTGTACTTTATTAATTTGATGTTATGTTCTGTTTTTGGACTGTGAAAAATGTTTCTCAATGGAGTTTTTGGAAAGCTCATTAAGTCCTTTTCTGGGACCCTTGATGTGACAGATACTCCTGCTCCTACTTTAGCTTTGTGATCTCTTTTCTCATCCTCACTGTCACTTGTGGAGGAGCTTGATTCAGACTTTCGAGAGCCCAAAGATACACTTTTGAGACCCAGATCTGGTTGTGTTGGTAGGGCTTTGATGTCTAACTGCTTCTTGTGAGTAATGTTTCCAAGATCTACTGATGGAGATTGTCTAAACGGGAGCCCTGCAATGTCCAATTTTCCTGGCCTCTGCTTCTCTGTGTGGCCTGTTGTTTCATTCTCACTATCACTGCTAGAAGATGAATCAGAATCTGCTGATGGAGCATTGACATCTTGGCGTGTCTTAATACTTGCAGTATGCTCAAGAGAAATGGCTGGCTGTCGACTTTCTGGCTTCTGATTTACAGTTTGAGATATTTCAATTGGAAGCCTTGATAAATGTAGCTCCACTTGGTTCTGTTTCTTGATGTATGTTGTTGTTTGTTCCCCTCCACTGTCATTACTAGAAGATGAACCAGAAGGTACTGTTTTGATATCAAGACGCCTCTTTATGGATGTAGTATGCTCAAGATCAAGAAGAGGCCATCTTGTTTCTGGCTTATGACTTGCTGTTTGAGACATTTTACTTGGAAGCTGTGCCACATGTACATCCCCTTTCTTCATTGTGCTTGTTGTAGTTTCATCCTCACTGTCACTACTAGAAGATGAGTCAGAAGCTGGTGATGGAGCTTTGATATCTGGATGCCTCTTAATGGGTGAAGTATGTTCAAGATTAAGAAGAGGCCTCTGTGTTCCTGGGTCACCACTCACAGTTTGAGATACTTTAACTGAAGGCCTTGACATGTGTAGCTCCCCTTGTTGCTGTTTCTTTATGGATTTTGTTGTTTCCTCCTCGCTGTCACTACTCGAAGATGAATGGAAAGCAGGCGATGGGGCTTTGATGTCTAGACGCCTCTTGAGGCGAGGAATGTGCCGAAGGTCTAGACCAGACCACTTTGCATCTGAATCATGACGTTTTGTTTGGGATCCTTGCAATGAGAGTCCAGTAGTGATCAACTTTCCTGGTCTCTGCATCTCCATGTGGCCCGTTTCATCACTGTCACTGGTAGAAGATGAGTCAGAAGATGCTGATGGTGCTTTAACATCTAGTTGTTTCTTCATGGATGTAGTATGCTCAAGATTAATGGCAGGCCTCTGTGTTTCTGGCTTAAGACTTACTGTCTGAGATACTTTAACTGGAGGTTGTTGCTCCTGCTTTTTCATATGTTTGGTTGTTTCATCATCACTGTCACTGCTAGAAGATGAATCAGAAGCTGCTGATAGTGGTTTGATGTCAAGGCGTCGCTTTGCTGATGTAGTACGTTCAAGATCAATGAGAGGCCATCGTGTTTCTGGCTCATGAATTACTGTTGGAGATACTTTGTTTGGAGGTCTTGATGGAAGTATATTACCTTGCTCCGGTTTCTTGATGTGTGTTGTAGTTTCATCCTCACTGTCACTACTAGAAGATGAGTCAGAAGCTGGTGATGGTTCTTTGATATCTGGATGCCTCTTGATTGGTGTAGTATATTCAAAATCAAGGAGAGGCCTCTGTGTTCCTGGGTTACGACTCACAGTTTGAGATACTTTAATTGAAGGCCTTGACATGTGTAGCTCCCCATGGTTCTTTATAGATTTTGTTGTTTCCTCCTCGCTGTCACTACTAGAAGATGAATCGGAAGCAGGTGATGGGGCTTTGATGTCTAGACGCCTCTTGAGGCGAGGAATGTGCCAAAGGTCTAGACTGGGCCACTTTGCATCTGGATCATGACTTTTTCTTTGGAATCCTTGCAATGGGAGTCCAGTCATGATCAACTTTCCTGGTCTCTGCTTCTCCATGTGGCTCGTTTCATCATCACTGTCACTGCTAGAAGATGAATCAGAAGCTGCTGATAGTGGTTTGATGTCAAGGCGTCGCTTTACTGATGTAGTACGTTCAAGATCAAGGAGAGGCCATCGTGTTTCTGGCTCATGACTTACTGTTGGAGATACTTTGTTTGGAGGGCTTGATGGAAGTATATTACCTTGCTCCGGTTTCTGGATGTGTGTTGTAGTTTCATCATCACTGTCACTACTAGAAGATGAGTCAGAAGCTGGTGATGGTTCTTTGATATCTGGATGCCTCTTGGTTGGTGCAGTATATTCAAGATCAAGGAGAGGCCTCTGTGTTCCTGGGTTACGACTCACAGTTTGAGATACTTTAACTGAAGGCCTTGACATGTGTAGCTCCCCATTGTTCTTTATAGATTTCGTTCTTTCCTCCTCGCTGTCACTACTAGAAGATGAATGGGAAGCATGTGATGGGGCTTTGATGTCTAGACGCCTCTTGAGGCGAGGAATGTGCCGAAGGTCTAGACCAGGCCATTTTGCATCTGGATCATGAGGTTTTGTTTGGGATCCTTGCAATGGGAGTCCAGTAGTGATCAACTTTCCTGGCATCTGCTTCTCTGTGTGGCTTGTTTCATCATCACTGTCACTACTAGAAGATGAGTCAGAAGATGCTGATGGTGCTTTAACATCTAGTTGTTTCTTCATGGATGTAGTATGCTCAAGATTAATGGCAGGCCTGTGTGTTTCTGGCTTAAGACTTAATGTTTGCGATAATTTAACTGGAGGTTGTTGCTCCTGCTTTTTCATATGTTTGGTTGTTTCATCCTCACTGTCACTGCTAGAAGATGAATCAGAAGCTGCTGATAATGGTTTGATATCAAGGCGCTGCTTTACTGATGTAGTACGTTCAAGATCAAGGAGAGGCCATCGTGTTTCTGGCTCATGACTTACTGTTGGAGATACTTTGTTTGGAGATCTTGATGGAAGTATATTACCTTGCTCCGGTTTCTGGATGTGTGTTGTAGTTTCATCATCACTGTCACTACTAGAAGATGAGTCAGAAGCTGGTGATGGTTCTTTGATATCTGGATGCCTCTTGGTTGGTGCAGTATATTCAAGATCAAGGAGAGGCCTCTGTGTTCCTGGGTTACGACTCACAGTTTGAGATACTTTAACTGAAGGCCTTGACATGTGTAGCTCCCCACTGTTCTTTATAGATTTCGTTCTTTCCTCCTCGCTGTCACTACTAGAAGATGAATGGGAAGCAGGTGATGGAGCTTTGATGTCTAGACGCCTCTTGAGGCGAGGAATGTGCCGAAGGTCTAGACCAGGCCATTTTGCATCTGGATCATGAGGTTTTGTTTGGGATCCTTGCAATGGGAGTCCAGTAGTGATCAACTTTCCTGATCTCTGCTTTTCCATGTGGCCTGTTTCATCATCACTGTCACTACTAGAAGATGAGTCAGAAGCTGGTGATGGTTCTTTGATATCTGGATGCCTCTTGGTTGGTGCAGTATATTCAAGATCAAGGAGAGGCCTCTGTGTTCCTGGGTTACGACTCACAGTTTGAGATACTTTAACTGAAGGCCTTGACATGTGTAGCTCCCCATTGTTCTTTATAGATTTCGTTCTTTCCTCCTCGCTGTCACTACTAGAAGATGAATGGGAAGCAGGTGATGGGGCTTTGATGTCTAGACGCCTCTTGAGGCGAGGAATGTGCCGAAGGTCTAGACCAGGCCATTTTGCATCTGGATCATGAGGTTTTGTTTGGGATCCTTGCAATGGGAGTCCAGTAGTGATCAACTTTCCTGATCTCTGCTTTTCCATGTGGCCCGTTTCATCATCACTGTCACTACTAGAAGATGAGTCAGAAGATGCTGATGGTACTTTGATATCTGGATGCCTTTTGATGGGTGTAGTATGATCAAGATCAAGGAGAGGCCTCTGTGTTCTTGGGTCACGACTCACTGTTGGAGATACTTTGATTGAAGGCCTTGACATATGTAGCTTTCCTTGTTCCTGTTCCCCTGTGGATTTTGTTGTTTCCACCTCACTGTCACTACTAGAAGATGAGTCAGAAGATGCTGATGGTGCTTTAATAAGTGGGCGCTTCTTGATAGGTGTAGTATGCTCAAGATCAAGAAGAGTCTGGTGTGTTCCTGGGTCACGGCTCAGTGTTTGAGATACTTTAACTGAAGGCCTTGACATGTGTAGCTCCCCTTGTTGCTGTTTCTTTATGGATTTTGTGTCCTCCTCACTGTCACTACTAGAAGATGAGTCAGAAGCTGCTGATGGTGCCTTGATATCTAGACGCCTCTTGAGGCGAGGAATGCGGTGAAGATCTAGAGTAGGCCACTTTTCATTTGGATCAGGACTTTTTGTTTGAGGTTTTTTCAACAACATCTCTGCAGTATTCAACTTTCCTGGCCTCTGCTTCTCCATGTGCCCTGTTGTTTCATCCTCACTGTCACTGCTAGTAGATGAGTCAGAAGATGCCGATGGTGCTTTAATAAGTGGACGCTTCTTGATGGATGTAGTATGCTCAAGATCAAGAAGAGTCCGCTGTGTTCCTGGGTCATGGCTCAGTGTGTGAGATACTTTAATCGGAGGCGTTGGTATGTGTACATTCTCTTGTTCCTGTTTCTTTATAGATTTTGTTGTTTCCTCCCCGCTGTCACTACTAGAAGATGAGTCAGAAGCTGCTGATGGTGCCTTGATATCTAGACGCCTCTTGAGGCGAGGGACACGCAGAAGATCTAGAGTAGGCCACTTTGCATTTGGATCAGGACTTTTTGTTTGAGGTTTTTGCAACAACAACCCTGCAGTATTCAACTTTCCTGGCCTCTCCTTCTCTCTGTGGCCTGTTGTGTCATCCTCACTGTCACTGCTAGAAGATGAGTCAGAAGATGCCGATTGTGCTTTGGTGCCTGGATGCCTCTTGATTGATGTAGTGTGCTGATGATCAACGGCAGGCCTCTTTGTTCCTGGCTCATGACTCACTGTTTGAGGTACTTTAATTGGAAACCTTGGCATGTGTACATTCCCGGGTTCCTGTTTCTTTATGAATTTTTTTGTTTCCTCCTCACTATCACTACTAGAAGATGAGTCAGAAGTTTGGGATGGTACCTTGATATCAAGACGTCTTTTGATGCGAGGAATATGCTGAAGATCTAGAGTGGGCCACCTTGCATCTGGACTTTTTGTTTGAGATCCTTGGAATGTGAGCTGTGGAGTGTCGAACTTTCCTGGCCTTCGCTTCTCTGTTTGGCCTTTTGTTTCATCTTCACTGTCACTGCTAGAAGATGAATCAGAAGGTGCTGATGGTGCTTGGATATCTACTTGCCTCTTAATGGATGTGGTATACTCAAGATCAAGTGCAGGTCTCTTTGTTTCTGGCTCATGACTTCCTGTTTGAGATCCCTTCAGTGGAAGCTGTGTCACATGTATATCCCTTTGCTTCTTTGTTTGGCCTGTTGTTTCATCCTCACTGTCACTGCTAGAAGATGAGTCAGAAGATATGGATGGTGCTTTGATATCTGGGTGTCTCTTGATAGATGTAGTGTGCTCAAAATCAACAGCAGGCCTTTGTGTTTCTTGCTCACGACTCACTGTTCGAGATACTTTTATTGGAGGCCTTGACATGTATACATCCCCTTGCTCCTGTTTCCTTATGTGTTTTGTTGTTTCTTCCTCACTGTCACTACTAGAAGATGAACCAGAAGATGGTGATGGAGCACTGTTATTCAAAGTCACCTTCTTTTGGCTTACTGTGCCTTTATTCTGTTTTCCTTTGAGGACTGTGATTTGTGCTTCATTGTCACTACTGGAAGTGGATGAATGTCTTGCAGGTGGTGAAGGAGCCACACCCTTACTAACACTGGCAACAGCCAAACCGACACTACGCCACTTTGTCCGTGGCATAGGTTTAATTTTCTCACTGACATCTTTCTCTCCTGTAACTGTCTGGCTGCTTAACTTGTCATTTTCATGAATTAATTTTTCCTTTCCTGCCAGTTTTACTGTGCTCTGCACTGGTTCATCGTCACTGTCACTGGAGTCAGAGGAAAAGGAGTGGCCTGGTCTCGGTGCAGGCCTTTTTGTGTCATGTCTGTAATCACCCTTTTTATTATCTGAGTTCACAGTATAATGCTCATCCTCACTGACATGTGAGCTGGAGCTGGAGGAGGACGTGTCATCGCTTTTCTTTTTATCCGAAGTAGCTGCCACAGGCAGTTTTGAATCATTAAAAGAGTCAAACGCACTGCTGGACCTGGTAGAGTCACTAAATTCAAATAGGTCTTCATTCTCCTGCAAAACAGCATGGTCTGTTGAATTTTTATATGGTGACCAGTCTGAAAAGGGCTCTGAAGAAAATCCATGAATTTCACTTCTGGCCTCTATGGAAATTTGTGGCACCTCTACTTTTCCAGTTGTAGGCAAATCAGATTTCTGCTGCAGAGAGTCCAACGCTACTTGAGGAGACTTGGGTGTTGTGTGGTCAACTTCATTTTCAGACTGGGAAGAATCTGAGCTTGAAGACATTGTTCTCCTCTTCTCCAGCTCACTAGACTCTGGGATTTGTTCAAACTCCATGTTATGTGTTTGGCCTGCACTAGCTTTACCAGAGAGATCTCTGCCATTGTTCTGTTCATCCCCTTGATTGCTTTGTAGTGAGCTACTGTCACTTCCTGAATCTCCTGCAGTACGTTTGGCCCTCTTAGCCTCAGCTGCTTCGCCATCAAACACTTCATCGTTATCGATACTTTCTTGATCGCCACTGGCTACAGTATCATAATACTGTACATTGTTCTCTTCTCTATGGTCTACATCGCTAAATGTGACTCTCCTTTCCCTGAAATGTTCTACTGCCTCTTGCTCCTCACCAACAGAGTAGGCCTCATTGTCATATTGCCTTTGTTCAACAGATGAAACAACATGTGTTTCAGTAGATCTTTTCTTGGTGGTGACCCTTTTCCAAAGAACATCAATGCAAGGTCTTGCTAGCACTCCAAGGATAAAAGCAATCAGAAATGTGAATAAAATGGACAGACACACAGCCAGAGCCAAGTCAGACTGTGTCGTGGTCTGATTTCGCAATTCACCTATCCTGTTTAGGCCTTGTGGGATTATTTGTCTGCTAATATTGGGTACACTTCTAGGTTTTCTCTTTGCACCGCCTATTTGACTGATTTGGAGGTTAAAAACAGACACAACCTGGTTTTCTTCAGACACACACACATACAGTCCTGTGTCTCTCTCTGTAATGTCACTGATGAGCAGACCAGCCTGAGGGCGGCTCACAGACGCTTGACCGTTGGGTGTCCACCACACTGAGTCTAGAGAAAAGACAACATTGACATGTAGTTGGATTGACCTACATTCTTAAATATGTAATAAGTGGTTGTTGTTTTTTTTTTGTTTTTTTAGCAACATTTTGACTGTGTTACCTTCTGCAGAGCAAGACAGCAGAATCTCAGAGCCGCTGTAGACTGTCACGTCCTGGTGGATCTCTGGGATGATTTCAGTACTGAAACAGTTTAGGTCATCCTCCTCCAGCTGTAGCAGGTCTCTGCCTGAGAGGGCGGAGGGGAAAGCACAAACCATCTTCCATATCTGCAGGCCTCTGCTGCTGTCATAAGCCATTCGCCTTCTCAGGCTGCGCATGCGGCAGTCACACTTCCACCTGTTTCCACCCAGCCCAACATCCACTCCAATGTTGCGCAGAGTGAAGTACATCAAAGGATTCAGGCTGGTCAACATGTTGAAGCTCAGATCAAGGACCTTTGAGAGGGACACAATAATACAAATAAGCATACAAATGATATTAAAACATATCATTTCATTGCTGAAACGATTAAAAGACACATTTAATTGGAGGACATTTTCTAAAATGAACAGAAGTCTAGAAAACAATAGCCTGCATTTTATACAGAAACTGTTGAACAGCTATAACCAGTCTCACCTTCAGCTGGACTAAGCCCTGGAACATCTGTGGATGTAGACTTGTGATGAGATTATGTTTCAAGTCCAGCTCCTTCAGCTGATTAAGGTGACTGAGGTCTTCTGGTCGCAGAGTTGAGATCCTGTTAAAGGAGAGCTGCAGAACCTGCAAGGACCCGACACCTTCCAGCCCTGAATGACACAAAATAAGATCTGTAATTAGAACTCGGCAACAAGCGTGGTGGAGATGATTTTAAAGAGGAACAAGGAATATATGTTGCAGGTTTTCTGTGACAATAACAGGTCATTCTGTCTTTAGTCCGCGCAGTCCAGTACTGCTGTACGCTGTTCACGGTGATTTGCAACTACTTATTTTGAACTGAGGTCCATTTGTCTGCAGGCCTGCAATATTTTCAGTGCTGAGATTGTACAATGTGAACTACAGGCCTCTTTCTGTGATAGCAAATGTCTGAGTCAATGTGCAGCTCATCCCTGGAACATAAATCCAAATTGTTATGTGCTATTTTCACAGTGGACACTCTTACAATATGACTAATTAGGGGCAGAGAATTTTTCTGCTGTCTCCTCCTTTTCAGTAGCCTGAGACAATCTCCCTGAGACTGCTGGGCTGAAGTAAGGCTCTGTGGGTCTGTGCTTCATTAGAGAGGCACTGAAGGTTTTGTGATCTGAATACCAAACAGGACCAAGTCTATGACTGTCAACACAGCTCTTGCTAAGTAAATAGGCCCTCCACGCATGCCTTGAAGAGAACCATAGTGAATGCTTTTCTGTGGAACACACACATGTCCATCCAAGCAGAAGGAGCTCTGTGAAACACAGGGATGCTGCAGAAAACTTAAAGGATGCATTGCATGTTTACACCTTTCTATGAGGCACTGGAATGTCAATAAAAAGTGTACCTGGCTAAAGGCTGTACTGTGTCAT
Source organism: Amphiprion ocellaris (assembly GCF_022539595.1). Lineage (NCBI taxonomy): Eukaryota > Metazoa > Chordata > Actinopteri > Pomacentridae > Amphiprion > Amphiprion ocellaris. Next base: position 34,901,111 of record NC_072767.1, read on the forward strand.
TATCTGGGAAGGGTAGGTTTAAACATTTCTGCATGGAGCAAAGTACCAAAGATAAAGGATATCAGTGGGAGGGTTTGTTTATTGGAGAATCAAATAAAAGAATAATAACAGTAATACACACCTCACAGTTTTATTCCACTATGGACAATCGAGTGGACTTCAGATCTCTCATTTTGCCTATACCTATGAGGTGGACTTGCCTTTCCGGTTTGACTCATGGACATTACTCAGTAATATTGCAAAAGGCAATTAAAGGTGTGCATCATGTAAACTGTGCACCTTCACCCACAGATGATTTTCAATCACCCACACAGACAAAGCATGTTTTAAATGATCAAAGTGTCTCATACCAGCCTGGAAGCACAGGCTCCTGGGTTATTATTCTCAGACTGGTGGCCAAGACAGCTCTAAGATCCCCTTAAAAGTTCAGAAACGCAAAGTTTAATTCAGATTTCCTATGTTTGTGAAATACTGAACCATTATTATTATTATTATTATTATTATTATTATTATTATTATTATTATTATTATTATTATTATTATTATTATTATTATTATTATTATTATTATTATTAATAATAATAATAATAATAATACATTTTATTTGTATAGTGCTTTTCAAAACAGTCAAAGGCACTTTACGTATAAAATCATTTTCGCCATTTTGTCCACTTTCTGTTTATGTGTTTAAAGTAGTTGAACCATCATGACCATTGGAGAGATACTACAGTACACACATATCACAGATATGCATCAAGATAACAGACATGCCATATAATTACCTTTAAAGCATGTTGGGTGTGGTTGGAAAGTTAAAAGATACTATGTACTACTAGGAGCTTTGTGCTCTGCATAATTTAGGTGTGTAGTATCATTTTTCTACTTACATCAGTTGGGTGTTGTTAATGGCTAATGTCTTGGATTTTGTGATTTTTTTTACTATTATTCTATTCAATTCTGCAGCTTTTTACAGAGGATGTGTTGGCAACAGCGCTGAAAGTACACTTGCTCAAGTATTGTACTGAAATGCAGTTTTGCTTGAATAACATCCCCATACAGCATCAGCAACAGCTCAGACAGCTACAGCAACAACCCTGTAAAACCCATAATTTTTCACTGCAATATAAAGTCCTGCACCTCTATGGAAACAGTACAACCATGACTAGAAGTAGAGAGAACTTAAAATCTTAAAATGACGCCATAACTCATAAAAAGACAAAAACTAAAGTTGAATTTCTTGTATTTTACAGAAACTGACAAAAACGTGTTATCATGCAACTACCCATTGGTGTGACCATCACTGGGAAAAGTAAATGGGGTCTCACATGCTATAGAGACTTTTTAACTCGGTCTTGTTACATTTTTACAACCTGTACAAACTTGGGGTTTTTCCGCACGACTCTGTACATCACTTAGAGATCCTTCATCATGCTGAATGTATCCTCCAATAACTTGAGTCAGTCATGGTTCATTAATTGTGCTGAGGAGTACAGAATTTTTAGTTTTCACAGAATCTGGCGCAAACTGTTTATTTTTGGAATGAGACGTAGAATGAAATATAACCATTTTGATCATAGTTTTGTTTAGTTTTTCCCCATGGAACCAGAGGTTGTGCATGATATATTGAGTGACTACCAAAATTTTAAACATCTGATGATTCTTTCCGTATTTACAATCTGTAGGTCTGATAAATTGTGTCATTTTGGTGATCTTTACAAAAAAAGATTACATCCTTTCAGCTGGTTTTGGGGTTCAGAGGGTTAAAATGCTTTATATATGTATATAATCATGATCTTACTACACAATGTCGTAATACAACACTGTATCTTATGGGTACTTCTTTTAAAATACTGATATACTTTTATCTAAGTAAGTGACCTGAACATTTTTCCCACTGATTGAGGAGCACAGTTTAAATTATATAATAGATCAAACCAATTAAAACAAGTGCTGCAGTAAAATATGATTACTGAGTTTAGCAGTGGACACTCTTGATGCAGTGACTACATAGAAAACTAAATATAAAATTGTTATGTAAATAGTTGGGAGCGATTTACGTGTTAAAACTACCTGCAATTATGTTTTCAGCTTTTTATGTTGTGCTGACTGGTTGCAGTGGTGATTCATGTGCATTGTGAGTGTGTGTTCACGTGTTGTGACGGTATTCTCTGTATGGGTATATGACCATATTACAGCGCCTCACCCTCTGGGAGCTGCTCTAGCAGATTCCTCTCAACAGATAGCAGCTGTAAGGTGGGGGCCCAAGGAACGCATCGGCCTCTGCTCCAAGGTCTCAAGCCACGTCTACCTCTGAGATATTTTCCATCGAGGTTTCTGTCTATGCAGAGGGACAAGTGTGCGATAGTGTTGTTTCCCAGCCGTACATTCCTGAGGTTACGATGTGGCCGGTGGAGTGTTACAGAGTCGAGGAGGTTGTGAGACAAGTCCAGCTCAGTGACAGAGTCTTGGATGAGTTGCGGCACTGAGGAAAGGCCCGATGAGGAACAGTTCAGCAGTGTAGCTTTCCGACAGTTGCAGGACTGCGGACATGTAGGTAAAGAAGACGAGCAGTGGAGACCCGAGGAGAGCAGGAGCAGCACAGCAGCCAGAAATGGCCACTGTGTTGCTGCCATCACTAACTGTCCTGGAAGAACACATGCATCCCAAATTACTTTCAATAGATACAGTAAAATATCAAAAACAAAATCACTTTTTTATCATTAGCATGTTTCAATCAACATTCAGATCACTAAACCTCAAATTAAACCTTTGATGTTAAATGATTAAAAAGATATTAAACTCACCTTTGTATCCACTCTTCTCTGAACTGACAGAAAACTTGTGACTCCCCTGTATCAGCTGTCTCCAGCAAGTTCTGATCAAAGTCTGAGGTGTGTTTTGCTGCGTCTAGCTTAACATGCACCTGCCCAAAGATGCCTTTCTGTAATTCATTCAATCATTTACACGTCTAGTTAATGTCTTACTGTCACTGTTTTCCGCTTTATGTATGACAGATAGCTGATTTCAAAGTTTATGACAAAGAGAGCCATAAACATTCCATTAGATAATAAAGGTCATGTAATAAGGAGTGTTCTTTTATGGCTTTAAATGACCATTTTAATGCCCCAGACACATACTGAAACAATGATAACAAGTTTCACATAGCAACATATTTATTGACTGAAACAAACATACCGATGAAATGCTGGACAAATTCTCAAATAAGGCCCGTTGCCATTTTTTTTTTAAGTTTTCCATTTAAGTGATTCAAAATGCTGTTCTTTCACAACAGGCATCAAGTCTGTGCTCTGAGAACAACAACTACAAATGTTCTCAACAACAATACTGATATACAACAGAGAAGAGAGTCCAAAGCAATTGTTTATACGATATTGCACAAAATTCAAACCACTCAAAACAGGCTTCACCCCAAGTTATTGATGATTTAAACTCTCAACATTTAAAGAGATTTGCATTAATATGTAGCTTAACTTAGTGTTCATCTCTTTCTGTTTTTCAATATTATTTTTTACAGTAAAAAAGCTCTTGCAACAAAATTAGAATATTACATATATATCATCCCTTGTAAATCCATTGGCAAGTGCATTATAGACAGTCCAAGATGTGCAAAAAGAGACCTATTCTGCTTTAGCATTACTGGATGGCTTAAAATGTATCTTATATATTACAATTTACCCCAAATTTCATTCCATACGTCATTATAATCCTATAGTGTCTCACACGTCAGTTAATATGACAGAGAAAATATCAAACGCAGCTGCCAGTAACAATGATAGGCAAATAAAATCTTCAACCAGCCCTCTACAGGGTTCGTATTTTAGTAATACTGGACGGTAAGGCAAAAATAAATACCTTAGCTTCTAATCGCGACCAACAGGCAGCATAAAGCACAATATGATTCTTAAATATAGAAATAATGTGCTTTGACATGGTTCATGAATTTTAGATCAAAGTTGGCAAATCTGCAGAACAATAAAAATACTTCAGCACTTACAGTTAATATCTTTGGCCAAGTGGCAATGATCTATAGCACAACCTGTGTTTGGCAAACAAAAAGAAATACTGAATTTGTCAGGTGAACTGCAGAGGTATTATTATGTGCAAGCCATTCAGAATATCTCACACTTTGCATTTACACATTATCCAAAATAAGCGACTTTACCAGTGGTTTATCTGATTTCAGTGGTGATGGACTGTAGGGAGATGTAACAGCTGACTGCAGTCCTAGTGAGCTTTTCTGCACGGGTTATCCGAGGTCTGGCAGCCCATGTTGGTAAATTTCACCAGCACACGGAACAGAGTCCCATCTTCACACATGCAGAGCTTGTACCTCTCCAGACCGTCATTGAAATACACATCTCCAGCCGAGTTCGGGATACGAGTGGCGTTGAACATGACTGATCCATTGAGGACGATGCTATTCTCCTACAGAGAGAAAAACAATCAGAACTCAAAAAAATTCTAGTTTTCATCTGGATCAGCTCTACACTGTTGCTATGAGTTGTACTTACAGCTTTAAGCTCGATGTCTCCTCCCATTTTGAACTCTACAGTCCGGCCCATGATGTTGACCCCCTCGTTACCACGGATGATGGCCTTGCTGTCTCCTTTAATGTTCAGGTCAGACGCTGCGCTACTGGTGATCTAGAAATTACAGACAAAATATTAGATTTCCCATTGCTTTAAAGAACATATATAGATGTTTTGCAAAGGTGTGGTTGTAAAAAAAAATAAGTTAATCGATGGTAATTACACAGAATAATTACACATATAAATGCAGTGAGAGCAAGGTTTCAGATTCTTTTTCTTTCCACTTACTAAATATATAAAATTATATTCAGGTCTCTATTTTGAACTGTTGTAAAAGCGCCACTGTTTAGGATGACAGCTTTAAGTTTTTCTGAAACTTGTATTTATCAGCTTTGCACACCTGCTATTTCTGTCAGATACTCTCAGGCACTGCGTCACCGGTGAACTTCTAACTCCATAACTTTCCACAGACATTCAAGTTTTTAACTTGTTCTCTGGCTGAACCACAAAAAGGGATTCAGATTATTTTTTTCCTTGGAAAACTCCGGCTTTGTCTGGACCTTTTAGTCTAAATATTTCATACTGATGATGCTCAGTGTCTTGAAGTCCTGCTATGGTCTCTTCTGTGTATCAGTGTTACATATTTAAAAGTTTTTTCCATGAAAATAATCCCATTTTTGTATTAAAATGGATGAGAAGCGACTCTTCAACTTTGCTTATTTGAGACTGTGCGGACCTATGAGGTCCCTGCCTCTTTCTACAACTTTCCTCCATTATTTACTGTAAAAGTTCTCTATTCTACACAATACAATGTCAAGTTGTAATACTGGAGTAATTCAACCATATATGTTAGAACAGGTAACTGATTCTGAAGAAAGGCAATGATATGGAAATCCTGGAAGTTTAAATCAGTGTTTTTGAGATATCAGGACACTGCAGTTTCAAGGTGGAAATGCTCAGCCATAATGTTGACTGCTTACCTCGCTCATAATGTATCTTTCAGTATCTAAAGAAAACCCATATGGGCATGTTAACAAAGGAAAAACCTTGATTTTGACCAGAAATGACCTTTAATGTGGACTTTTTAAAAAATGCTTTAACTCATTTACATCTAAAACCTTGCTTTGCTTTACCTTTATGTGTTTTTATGTACAGATGGTACTTTGTGTGCAAGTTGTGAAACACTGACATAATTAATGAATTACTATTTTATTACGGCCATCAGTCAACTATTAGTATTATACACATCCTCTCTGTTGAAGCCTAAAAACTTTGCTTCACTTCACTTTTATGTATTTTGGTGTATTGATAGTACCTTGTTTGTAGGTTGTAGGACATCTGGCGTAATTAAAGAATTACTGCCATCAGTGATTTATTAGAATTATACACACCCTCTCTGTCGAAGCCTTTTTAACACTGAGGACTTTGACTCCTTTGGGCAAATGGAACTCGTGGTTTTCAAAATCTGTGCTGAAGAAAGTGTTCTGTGTGCGAGGGTCTGTGAACGATATGCCAACATCACTGACGACTGAGGTCTTGTCCTTTTCTACACTCAGCTTACTAGTGCCTTGCTGGAACACCACCTGGAACAAACCACATGAAATGAAAGAGGAGAGGTATAAAAGTGTGCATACTATAAGTCATTTTCTTTTAGAAATACTCTGTAATGTTCTCTGTATCTCTCACCGGGTTATTGTTGCCAACAATGACCAGGTCCTGGTCTTTACGGCCTCCTACTGTGCTCTTATGCAGTGGATGAACTATGCCCATGTCCGCTTTCTGCTTGAAGCGCAGCAGGCCAGACTCATGAAACTCCATACTGTCGCACCCATTCGGACCGATGCGGATCACTGTCCATATTACTAGTGTGATCTGAGGGACAGCACAGTTGTTTTAGATTTTACAATTCATACACAGGAATACGACCAACAAAAAAGCATATTTAAGCTTGTTGTACTCACGATGAGGTTAATTAAGGCGAGGAGGAAGAGGAGGACGATGATGCAGACAGCCATGTTTCCTTTGCGTCCTCTCAGGCCTGTCTTATGAAGACGCTCTTCTTCTATGGGCACATAGCCTGCTTTGAAGTTACTGTTGTGTTCCTTGTTGATGGTGCGTCTCTCGATGGCCTTCTCCCGCATGGACTTCTTCACTGGCCCATTGGAGCTCTCCTAGAGAGCACATCCGAATGAAGTGTTTCCTTACATATACAGCACTGAATTTTTAATTTTTAATAACACAAACTGGCCTACTAGGACTTAGATCCAGTCACCTCAAACTGGCACAATGTTTTCATGCTGTCAAGCTCAGTTTAGTAGAAATGGCTTTCTTCTCATCGTTTAATGTCCATTAGGGCTGAACAGTTGGGGGATTTTAAATCACAGTTTGAAACAATGCAAGAAGGAAATTACAAAGGTTGAAATTTAGGGTGTAAGTTATACAATGCATCTGACAGTTTATTTTATTTATTAATACTTAGCTTGATTGTAGAATGTGCAAGTTTTGATGCTATTTCACATTGGATTTTTATTTTTTTTGTTTGAAAGCTGTTCATATCTTTAAGTTTTCATCCTTGCATTAAATTATTTATGTGTTAATTTCTTTTTTTTTTTTTTAGTAATGCTCTATCAAACGCTATTCTACATGGGTTCAATTATACAGTGTTTATGCAGCTGAAGCTTGAGTTTAAATTAAATCGCAAATCAAATCTTTCAGATAAATCGTAATTATTAGATATTTTCCCCAAATCGTGCAGCCCTGGTGTCCACAGCCATATTAAAACATTAGTTACTGGTTTCCACTGACTGAGCTCTGCATCGGAATGCATCTGTTAAATACCCCGCGACAGCCCGTCTGTGGCCATAACTAAAAATAAACTGCACTCACTTTAGCAGCAAAATTGAAATACGGTCCGTTTTGTCATTGTTAAACGTCTTCTATTCTGATGACACGACTAAAATGTTCTTAAACAGCATGCCTGATAAAATAATACCATCTTTATTTCCATTTAATAACCAAGCGGAGGCCACTAACGTCATTTATTGCACTGATATGACCACAGGACCGAGAACAAAGCCCAGTGCGTTTATTTCTACTCATTTAGTTTGTATTTTACGTTACCCTGAAATATATAGTTTGGGATTCTGAACCACAAATGTCGAAAAACAGCACCAAATGCAAGAATAACAACAAAAACAGAAGATAACTGACCTGTTCGGACGCCATGTTGACCCTCCCTTTTCTGCTCGTACCGACCGGGAACGTACCACTTCTTTTTACGGCTGAAGGTGGAAAAACTAGTTGTGTTTCGAGTACAGACTGTGTTTAAGCAATGATTCTGAACTGCTGAGTCATCTATACTTAACTATGAATAAAAATGGTACGTTAATACAAAAGATAACATTTATCTATGCTTTCATTTACACTTTGTATGTACAGAAAAAGTCGACGTTGCAACGATAACAATAGATGGTTCGTTCCGAGCCCATCCAGCCAATGACATGAAGGATCCTAAAATAGGAAAATCATGTCCATTCATATTTTCCACATGTAAACTGCCAAATAAACTGCCAGAACATAGAAGTCATTGTTATAATGCATAGGGATTGTTTAGCAGTAAAAATCCGAACATTAAATGGGAAGCTGACAGGACAGGATGGTTTCACAGTTAACTTTAAGTGTAGTCTGAGCAGCTGTCTAATTTAATACCAAGAAAAGGAATTAGAAGAATGTATTATAATAATGTAACTCTGCATATATTAAATGTAGGTCTACTTAGGAATCATAATTGATGTTATGACATATCAAGCCCAAAGCCAAAGCAGGAGATTGTAGAGCAAGCTTAATGAAGATGATTTCCCTTTCCAGTAGAATTTAGCAGCTGCACACTGAGTCAAAACTACCAAATGGTTACTGGCTATGATATTACTGTGCTTCACTGGTTGTTTAAATCACCTTTCCTGAACCCCATAGAACCCCATATGTGGTACTGTCAAGAGGAAGATGACAAACATTGAAACAAAAATACAGATGAACTAAAGGACGTTATCAAAACAACCTGGGCACCTCCATGCCACGCCACACTGATGCAGTAATTCATGGTAAAGAAGCTCCCAATCAAGTATTGAGTGTATGAATGAACATACTTTTTAGAAGTTTTGACATTCCTTTGACACTGTATGGTATATCTTTTTTATTAATACTTTTTTGGATTGATGTTAGGAAATATTGTAATAATTTGGGATACTGGAGCTGTGATTTTCATTAGTTATTAAGTTATAATCGTCAAAATTAAAACAAAAAGTCTTACACTAAATAATACGACATTTAACATGTAATGAACATAAAACACATATGGAAGTTTACTTTTCCGAATTAAAAAAACAGATGCACTACAATACTATATTACACATAAATACTTTGATATTATAAATATTAAATTTTTCATGTAATGAACACGAAATACATTTGAAAGTTTACTTTTCTGAATTAACTCATAGAAACAAATGAACTTTTACACAACGTTCTAACTCTTCTAGATGTACTACAATACTATACTATAAGTAAATACTTTAATATATTTCAGATCTTGTATTCATTATCATCCACTATATTGTGGGAAAGCCTCCCGCACATTTAATTAAATGTATCATGCCATACTGTATTATAGGCTTATAGGATTTGATCCAACGCTGCCACTTAAGCAGAGACACCAGCACCTGTGTTTGTGACCCACCGAGGTCAGTCTGCAGGCGTTTGGTTTCGTTTGACAGTATGACATTACAATCCTATTTACATTACAGAAGAGCAGAACCTGCTCAGGACGCACAGAGGAACGCTGTCTGCCACTAGACGACTTTCTTTAATCTGCTGTGTGCGGTTCAGCTGTCGGCTCGTTTATTCATTTGGTTGCTACAACTGAGGCGGGCGGTGCTTGGCCTCTGTGTCGTGGGTGGACAAAGCTGCCAGGTCAGGAATTTTTACTGCGCTCCTCTTCCCGGCTGCTGCAGCAGTTTAAAACATCCGAGGATTAGTTATTGTGGACGGACATGGCGGACACTTTAAGGAGACTGACCAATACATCTTCCTTCAGCGTCTTACAGGACAAGCTGGACAGCTGGCACAAAGACTACCATGTAAGTTCATCAATAAGTCACGACCGACCTAAATCTGACCACAGAACTGCATCAGTGCCCTCAGAAACACCTCGATATGTGCTCGTTACCCCATAAAGTAGTAGCTGAAACTTACATTTGCATCTATTTTAAAGTTTCAGTCAAAAGGTTGCAGATAATATCACCCTCCTCCTTCTCTAAAATGATAAGTTACTTTGTTCACTCATGTGGATTGGTGTTTTTTTTGGGGGGGGGGGACGCTTTATCATTATGATTATGAATAAACAGCTGAAGCATTTCAGTGTTTTGGAGATGCATTAAATAGTTTAAAACCTCACAGCAAAGGAATGCACTTATTTAGATTACATTGATTTTCCACTAGAGTTTGGTTGCTATGGACGCCAGTCGCCATGACAACGGTTGGACTTTTCCGAAGAGCGTTTGCTTCTCTGCTGAGATGGTTCACTTCCTGTTGCTTCCTGTAGGCGGCTACACGGAAGTGATGGTTGCACAGGTGTTGGCACAAAAAAGACAAAAGCAGCGTACCATCCGTGGGAACAATGATTCTAATGTTTCGACATTATTTCACTTGAACTCGATTGCAAACAATTCAACTGTTGTTGTTTTTTATAGGTTTGAATAGCGCTAAAGGACCAGTTCAACTTATGAAGTGCAGATTTCCACCTGCCAAAAAGTGACAGCAGCGAAGAGTTAATACTATAGCATTAACTATAAGTTAATACTACACTATGAACTATAAGTTAATTCTAAGGTAATACTATAGTATTAACTACAATTAACCTAAATGTCAGGCCTGATTACACTATAAACGGCATAAACATTTTTTGTTCACAAATATTTAGTTATGAGAAAGGTTAAAGCTTTGCAAATACACACCTTTGTTGTCACCACAGACATAAAGTTTAGTGTATTTGCACATTATGATTGTTTGAGCCTGATAAAAGCATCTGCAGATGCATGTAAAATGGACAATATGGCTTTAACAAGAAGCACTATAAACGTGCTTCATACTCTAAATTCAACAGTCAAGCATTACATCATGAAAATAAACTGGGTAAACAATCAATTTCCAGAAAAACAATAATTTGATATGTTTTAAAATTGATGACAAGGACAGATACTTTTTATTAAAATTCTTAATTTTTTTTGTATAGTTGATTTTCTTTTGGGGAAAATTCCACATTCATAAAAAGCGATGGGATGACTTCAAACCAGATTTTGGACATTTTTATCAAGAACTGGATCAATATGGCATATCTAAAGGATACATTAAGAACAAAAAGCCAACTAAAATAATAACAAATAAAAAAGACCCAAAATCCAGACTGATGATATTGTATTCTGACCCTTTTTTTTTCTTTAATTATCTAACTATGCACTCCTGGCATGAACTTCTTTGGTAATCTACATGCATTCTTTAAAATAAAATAAATAAACACAACTAAAAATTCACCCTAGTAGTCATTTAATGACTTTAACATTTTATGTCTTCTGTGAAAAAACTGGGCTAGAAGCAGGGACACCTGTGGCATCTCTTGTATAGCTTTTTACTCTTTACTGAATGAGTGGAATGACTCCACTCTCATCTGGCTGTTAAAAGGCTTTCTTTAAGTACAAAAAAAACTTTTAAAAATCTGTATGACAACCACAAATAAGCAATCACTAACAACACTGAAAAAAAGCAAGTCTGCAGGACCACAATGCTTTATTTATAATGGTGCGTTTTGGCACATTTTACCAGTTTTGACATTTTAATTAATTGGTCAGCCCTACTTGTAGTACATCAGAAAATGCAAAAGTTTGTTTACCCGTTTCTTTGGTCACATTTACTCTTCTAGGTGATTTCCTGTGACCAGAATCTGAACAGATGTTGTGAGCTGATTGAACTCACTGCCAAGATCCAAGGCCAACTGTTTGCCATCCTTAACCTCACAGCAGCTGAAGGCAAGTTTAACCTTTGCAGTGCACGACTTCTCTGATTTCTTTTAAAAAGGGGACTACTGAACATGGAGCCTGATTAGTACTGGATCCTTTTGGGCCGATGTTGATCCCAATTTTACAGAGCAAAAAGGTACTGACATATTGGCAATATATTTGTTAAAAGTTATATTGAAAAGGTAAATGCTGTGGTCCTAGTTCATTAACTTTCCAGCAAAGTGTGTCACTAACTAGTAAGCAAATTACTATAGAGACACCTCCTGCTCCGTACCCCTCCTCAGCTGTGATGCATGCTCCGAGGCATGTTCTGCTACATGTACTGCAGACAGTGCAGCCAGATCTCATCTGATGGACAAACTATGTGATGACACCATTTACAAATTACTTCACACATCTTTTACTACATTATGTTCTGTAAAAAAAACAGACGTAATATCAGCACGTACCAGACAACATATACACCAATACCAATGTATCTGTGATAGGTCAATATTGACCAGTAAAACTGGCCAACTGACACATATTTTGGGTTCAAGTGAAGCAAATTTGCATAATGTCTTTTATTATGAATCAGGAGGACACTATGCTGGAGTGGACACTTTGAAAACACGACTGCTACCGTGGCTTGGAACCTGTTTCTCAATGGCGAGGCCCTCAGTCACTGATGACACCAGTCTACAGCTCATCCAGGTCTCAACATTAATTCCATCCAGTGTGCTACTACACAGATACTTGGAATACGTCAGGATGTGCCACCAGTTCAAGTCATTTGAAGTGAAATTCTATTATGGCTGTCTGGTGTTGTTTCTGTATAACATTTGTACTGTACCATCATCTGATACATTCAGGATTCAGTAGAAAAGGACAGAAAGATCAAAGAGCTTTCTTTCTCCCATGAGAGCGACATGCAGAAGATGGAGACTCAGCTGTGTTCCACTCGCTTACAGCTGGACTCGGTCAGAGCAGAGTGAGTCTGATACATAAAAGCAGCCTCCTTACATCAAGGCCCATTTGGAGTTTAAATGCACTTTGGATTATTAAAAATATTCCATAACACAGATACAACTACTGATTTGTTTTAACAGACTGATAGATGCTAAAAACGAACTGGACGAGACAAAGAGCAAATCAGCAACAACTCTGCTGGCCACTGAGGATGAAATATTACAGCTAAAAGCAGAGTGGGTGATACAATCAAATACTGCAGTATCATATTTACTGTAGGTGCTCTAAGTGTTTCTGTTGATATGAATTGTGTTTGTGTTTCAGTTTGAGATCCGCACATGAGCAGGTGGAGATTTATAAGAGGAAGCTGGATGCTCTTGATGACTACGAGCGTCAGATTCGGCTGTTGAGAGACGAAGTGTCCTACCTGAGCACAGAGAAGGCCATGCTGCAGGAGAGGTGCTGACACGTACCCAACACACACACAAACACTGTATACTCACAACCTACGAAGTCTTCAATATTTCATGTGGTTTTATATTTATTTTCCCTCCTCAGGTTGGTGAGAAGTCGCTCTCCGAGCCCCCTGCTCAGACCCAGCCGCTCCTCCAGCCCAGTGAGGAGCGAGTCGCCCACCAGAGCTCAGCTCACCAACTCGTCCCGCCACGCTCGCCTTGTGTCCCGCTTCAGTGACCTGTACGCTGTGGAGCGTCTGGAGGCCCAGAGCCTGCTTCGACGCTACATTGCTGACTTGCAGATGGTTCAGAAAATCATCTTCATCGCTGTTGTGGTATGACTGTGATTATTTTAGAGTTGCCAGTAAATATGAGCAGAGTAAAAGAAACTGAGTGACAGATCTGTTTAGCTGGACTGGTGTGAAGGAAAGTTTACTTTAAAGTCCCTCTCAGTCATTGAATACACTCCTAAAAACTCCTCTCTGTGTATCAAAGTTATATATTTAGAACTTTTTCTCCATTAAACCATTCCCTGCCTGCCTTTAAATGGTTTAGATGTACCTCTTGATAAATTTTCCTTTAAAGTGTGGAAATCTACAAAGTCCCTGCCTCTATCTGCACCCCTCGATTGTTTATTTTACTTTATGTCTGATAGCATGTAAAAAATTTCCGCTTCCCAAACAATTATCATTATTTATTTATTGTCTTATGTATTTTTACCCTTAACTTTTCACCTTTTTATTTATCTTACATCAGGCCTTTTATTCTATCTTATACTTTAAATTTTTTAGTTTTTAACTCCAGTATTCCCTCAGGGGTGTCCTCCACACTGGGGGTTGTATCCGGTCTGCTGCTGGGGGTGCTGTCCCCGGGTCCCTTCGACCCGGTTGGTTGGGGAGCTCCCCACCTCGGTGTGGGCGTCCCCCTGTCTGTCGGGATCGGGGGATTCCGGGTGCTGGCGCCCCCGGCCTACGACTCCTCCCAGTGTGGACGGCCCCAATGGTAGTGTTTTCCACGACTGTCAGTGCCATGCCATGTCTCCCTTACTGTCAGTAGTGAGTGTGTGTGCGTGTGTGTTTGTGTGCGTACATGTATAGTCGTGTGTGTATATATGTATATATGGAGGGAGGGAGGGAGGGAGGGATGGGTTTTCTTGTTTAATTTTTTTAAATGTTGTAAAGCACTTTGTGTTGCATTTTAACTGTATGAAAAGTGCTATATAAATAGAGTTTGATTGATTGAATAACAAGGTAAAAAATCTTGATTTTCATCTGAGGGAACCCCTAAAATGTTTGTTTTTATCCTGTTTTTATGTCTTAGGAGTCCTTCAAGATAGCTAAACTGGCTTACCGGCAGTTCAAACTACGAGTGAGAAAGACGTTGTCGACGTCTCACTTTGGGCCAGAGAGTCTAGAGGATGCAGCTGTGGACTACATTGTCAGGAATCTGGATCTCTATGATGTTCAGGCCAGCGTCAATGTAGGATGAAATATTCTCTGTTGTGTCCTCTGCAAAATTTTTTAACAAACTGCTGTCGTCTGACACTTGCTAATGAAAATGACGCTGTATCTGAATGTGTTTTGTCTCTCCCAGGATGTGATCAATGCCATGAATGTGGACCCTCACATCTCCTTCCCACCAGAAGTAGACTTTGTCCTCATCAGTACCTTGATCAGGGAGGCATGCAGAGTGGCCTTCGCCATGCAGACTCTGGAGTCACCGCTTGACTTGGCCTTTGCAAGTGATGGGGAACTATACAATGACAGCAGGTCAGTCCTGTGTGCAGTGCTGTGTGAAAATCCCGTGTCAGGGCAGTTTATTTGCAAAATTTGATGCTTACTTGGTCAATTTTGAAGCATATGTAGTAGGTGAGAGTGAAAAGTCACACTCTGGTTGTTGATTTTGTTTGATCTTGGTGCATCAAACTGATATTGATTTTTTTCCCGTTGAAAATAATCACTTCCTACCTGAAAATCACTTAAAAGTAATGCTACAGGTTTGCCTCCTCTCATTTATGTCACCTTAAGCCCACCAGGTCACCCGTAAATCTGTTTGAACACTGTAAAACTATTTATGTGTCCCTGCAAGTCTGAATCCATGTTTTTGAATCAGTCGTTTCAAGGCACAAATGCTCGGCTACGGAACTGACTTTTAGTATATAAAGGCACAATATAGACATGTTGACAAGATAAAAACTTGAGTTTCATCACACGTAGTGGACCTTTAAAGAAACATACACATTGCAAAACATCCCTCTATTAATTTCAGCCTCTCACTTTGCCATTTGATGCCTCTACCAGTAGATGTCACCCTCACCACTCAGATAAAGTATTCACACTCAGGTCTCTTACTGTCTTCCCTTCTCTTTCTCGAACAGGTACAGACGTAGCTATGACTCTGAGTTCACTGCTCCTCTGGTGATGTACCATGTCTGGCCAGCCTTAATGGAAGGAAACAATGTGATAGTGAAGGGCGAGGCGTTGACTAGAAGAAGTGCTCCGGTACTGACTTCATAATACTTAATAATACAAAATAATATCAGAATTAATTCAGATGTCGGTCTACAGAAGTACAGCTAAGCACCAGTTTTTTCATGCCCACATGCAGCTTTCTAATGAATCTGACGGGATATTACACAAACAAGTGACAAAAGATCGTAAGACATTGTTTTAGAGATGTTAATTAATTTACATTTTTAGCTTGTGTTTTTAAAAACACTGTTATTTAAAAATGCCATGTGTAGAATGTTTCATACCATTACTTAATAAGCAGTGGTAAAGCTTTTATTTTCCTTTTTATTTTCTTCAATTAAACTGTTCCCATAATTGCTACCAAGCTTTCTGCATGTCCCCACTGGGATTTTGGACCTACTGCAGTCTTTTTGAGTCTCTCTTTTTTTGCCATCACTCTGGTCTTTAGTTCCCTCCACAGACTGTCAGTGGGATTCAGACCTGGACTCTGGCTGGGCCACTCAACAAAAATTGTTTTCTGTTGATCTTTGGTCAATCACTTTATCAATTTGCTTCAAATCATTGTCCTGTCAGCAGGTCCAGTGCTGCCCAAGGCCAGGTTTTTCTGTAGACTTCTTGCTGTTTTCCTCTAGAATCTTGATTTAGTTGTCTGTTCTCATGATGTCATTTACTTTGACAAAGTTACCAGGCCTGTCAGCTGAAAAACACCCCCAAAGAATTACATTCCTACCATCATGCTTGAACATGGCCATGGTGTTCTTGGGGCTGAATGCTTCTCCTTTCTTTCATCATACAAAACACACATCTCTGTGTCCAAACAACTCCATTTATATCTCTTCTGACTAGAGATCTGAGGACCAAAAGCTTTCTTCTTTGTCCAGGTGACCTTTGATATGTCTGTCTGGGAGAAGTGGAGTCCTCCTTGGTTGGCATTTATGGAAGCCAGCCTTGTTCAGTGGCTGTTGGAGAGTCTGATTTAAGATGTTAGTACCAGAATTGCTGTGATTCATCAGGATGATCTAAGTAGTGTCCTTGGATTCTTCACTTCTGGCTTCCTCCCACACCCTTTAAGATTTTTCACAGCGTGGAACTCCTTGTACTTTATTATTCTGCTTTGCACTGTGGCCACCAGCACTTGAAAACCCTTGGACATGGTGTTCTAGCTTTACTCCACCTTGTGGGCAGCCACAATGCACAACTCTCTCTCAGTGATGGACCACAATAACAAGCTCACCAGGCTCTTTAGTTTGACTTGCAACTGACCAGAGAACTACTGCATTAGCTGTTCTCAGTTTAGAGTGCATTAGAAATGCTATGGAACATGGTAGAAATTACCAGGACTAGTGGCACGATATAAAAGCTGCTTTTTAATAAAGATTTTTTAAAAATGTTATGATTAGTTTTGTACATAGCATTTTTACCAAAATATTTTAAAACTCCATAAAAATAGTTAAAATCCATCATTAACATCTTTTGTCCCTTGTTTAAGTCATTTCCTGCCAGAAGAGACCTGTTGGTCAAAAAATTCTGTGTAAATCAAAATGTGGCATATGTATGAATAATTTAGGGCTTAACTATATGTAAGAGCATGCAAATACATGCAAAGTCTCATGTATGTGTGTCTGTCTGTTTTCGCAGTGGACTAGAAGCCGAAGCAGAAGCAGGAGTGCAAGCCCTGTTCGTTCTCGCTCTCTCAGTCCGACTCGCAGTCTTGTAAGTCTGTATAAAATTTGATAGTTCAACCAACCACACAAAACAAAGGCAGAACAATTTGGGTTTTTTGGTCAAGAAAGGGACTGCATTCTTTCACTGGATGTAGCATTGTTCAGCTTCTAATGACATTCAGATTGATTTCACTCTTCCCACTTAACAACTTGCATGCACATCTATGGCCCTAAGGGTATGTATTTCACTGACCAAGTTGTAATAAATGGGATTTGTTTACCACTTAATTTATTGCAAATATAATCAACATCATCATGTTTTTTTAGGTATTTAACGGCAAAAGAAGCCTGTCTCCTGATCGCCTCACCACTAGCTGCCTGTGAACTCTGGCTGCATTGTCAACAGGACAACAGTTTTTTTTTCTATAAAATAAACTCTGATTTGTTTTCAAATCTGATTTCAATTGCATGGTTATTCTTATGCTTCTACCAAATAAGCAATAAAATCCTAAAGTATCTTACCAACCAAAGGCTGTTCAGAGTTTACAGTGTTGGAGGACAGTTTTGCAGGACAGAAAGGAACCCTTACATGAAACTAGAGTAGCCTGGCAGCTAATGGACAGTTGTCTTAGTTCACTATATTTACTCTGTTACTGAGATTTTGATAGATACTAGCAGTATTTTAGTGATATTCAGAAACTTGAAGTACATTTTTCAGATGAAACTTGGACCTGCACACTAGCACTTTCTTAGTCAGACAGCTAAAATTAGGAACCATATTCTATATATCTCATATTTTATTGCAGGCTGTGTGCTGTAGGTCATACAATATGGTGCTATCGTTGCTTCATATCCTCCAGTACTTGAGCGACTGATATTGGTCAATGTTTCTTGTGTTAGTGGTTGCTGTGTTTTGTTTTTGTTTTTCAAAATAGCCTTTCATTATTTGTATTTTTTGGTGCTGTTATTTTATATAAGTAATACCAGAACAGTTTGTGACATGAACACAAAAAGATTTTTTTCCATAAGATAGATTCTTATATGGTGTAAGAACAGGACCAGTAGCTTGTTATGTTGCTGGAATGTCCAGATGCATTCCATGTAACAATTATGTTCATTTTTTCCCATGTACAATCCATGTACTGTATATCACCACTAACTTTGTATCCAAAACTACTAATATAATCTCTAATGACTTGAAGGATGAACACGCTGATTTTACTTTGATTTAATTTGTGCTGTGTGATGAATATATTCTCCAATTGTGCCTTTTATTATGGATTTTTAAACAAATAAATGGAAGATTTGTAGTTTCCTGCAACTCCAAGTTGTCTGTTTTTTGTTGTTTTAAAAAGAAGTCTTTACCTTTTAAAAAAAATCAGTCTACCAATAGTTTACACATTTTTTTGACAAGCTGCTTGCTTTCTACTGCCTCCTTGAAAAAAACTCAGTGTGTGTATCAGTTAGTTTTCAGTCTAAGAACATAAACTTAGGTATATCCATTGGTAAAGCTTAAAAGTAGCTTAAAAGTGAATGCGACAAGTCCATACAAAGCCTCATCCTGACTTGAATCCTGACTTTCAATTGACAACTGTCCTGATTTTACTGCAATATTCTTAATACTCCTCAATTCCCCCGTATTTACATTTCCCGACGTTACAGTTTTACTATGATCCAAAAGAGGACGCTGCTGCTCCATCATTAAAGTGAGTTCAAGTACTGGAAACACTGCAGTGCAACATTTGAGCCACCATATAACATACTTTCTTATATGAAGCGTCAAAGATAAGACATCTTTCTGTAACACAAATATAAATCAGAGGAAAAAATATTGTTTATAGCATTATGTACCTCTGTGTGGTTTCAAATAGTGTCTCTTCGTGGACAAACTTGTGCACTAAAAAGTTCATAGGATGTCGGTAAACTTCATTCCTGATGTAGGACATAAGAATGATGTCTCTCTTCTTAGCAAAATGGCCAAAGTGTATCCAGCCTTTATGACTTGTGATACCCCTGTGTGTTGGTCAATGATGTGGCAGCAGAAACAATCCCTGTGTAAAAAAATAGTCACCCGCTGAGTATATAGAATAAAACTGTACAATAAAATTGTGTAAATATTGTGCATCAGCCACGTGTGCCATTGCAACATTATTTTTTACATTTGGAGGAATTTCTTCAGGGCATCCCAGCAGTTTCATCCCAGCTGTGACTGCTTTAGTGTTTCTACCATCTGATTAGGTCTCTCTGACTTCTGGCTTTGCCTCACCAGACCGCCTTACCAGGCAAACCAATTACCCTGTCAGCTCCTCAAACCATATCTAATGTCTGAAATCAGCCATTCGCTCTGCTGAGCTGACACTTAGCAGGCCTCCATAAACTCTAAGTCCTCTAAAAGATTAGGACTAACAGGATCACTCACTGACACCTATGAGATATATTAGTGCTCAATAGTTTTCCTGTTTGTTTAAATGGACCAATATCAAGAGCTTTATGATGAAAGAAAAGTGCGTTTGTTGTTTTGATGAGATGGAAATCATATTCATCCACTGGTGATCACACTCAGCTGTTTCCGGGGTGACTGTGGTATTTGTCGGAGCTGATACTGATTAAAGATTACATGGTGGCTTTGCAGTAATTAGCATTGCACATCAGAGGATGTTGTCGAGAACAAAAAATCCTGAATGCTGAGAATGTTGCATAAAAACGTCTAATGATTTTTCCCACAGAAAGAGAAAAACGATCAAACTATGTGTCATAGTTTCATTCCAGTGTAACGAGAAATCTCAAACAAGTTCATACACCGCTTCTCCAAAAACGGACCTCCAAATTCATGCACGTCCTTGTAAAAACTACAAATTATTTGCTGTTAACCCTTCCATTAGCAGTATCGAAAGATTTGGATTGGAAAAAAAGATGCAGAAACCCGTGTTGTGGAAACTTCCACCCTGCCTCCTCATCACATTCCCACACAATGAGTGTCTTGTCAGATCTGCAACAGTTCAGAGAGGTCCTGACTCCGGGGACCAGGCCAGGTCCTGCTGCCACGATATAACTGGGGGAAACCCATCTCAGCTCAGTTGTCCTTCTGTGAGCCTAGAGGTGGGGGGTGGTTGTTTACTCAGGTGTGCTATGGCCATGAACAAAACCACTGTGGCCAGACGGAGATGAGAGAGAAGACTGGCTGCTGTCATGGACCTCACATTTCATTTGACAGATTACACAGTGAATCTAGACGTCATCTGGGAGCAAAAATGACTACAGTGGCAAGATTTCTACAGGTCCTAGAGGTGAAATCTTCACCCATGGCCCAAATACTACTTGGAGCTCACCCTGACACCAACTGAGAACTGCAAATCCAGCTTAAGTTTCCAATTTAGTGGTGGAGGCTTGACTCAGTGCTGCTGGACCGTGTGATGTTTCCTCTGGCTCTTCTTAATGTGCTCCATACTGGCAAGAGCTGAGTTTCTGGAGCTTGAGCACGATGAGTACCCACCCCTGATCCCACAGCCAGACCAGAAGGGGAATATTAATGTGGGGCCGTATATCACAGCACATGAGGACACAGTTATGGGTGACCAGACTGCAGTGTGTAAATCACAAGCTATGCTGAAATAGACAGAGGGTAGAAGGAATGAAGGAAATCAAAGCAGCAACTACTAAATGTGAACCATCTTTCCTATGATGGAGTCACCCTTCGACAGCGGACTCAATGAGCCACTGCAGGTCGACAAGGGCTCTGTGTTTTCAAGAGAGGCCATGATATCTGTGGCCCAGAGAGGTCATTAAACACATCTGGGACGGAGCAGGATGCAGGTTTTTGCACAGGAGGACTTCACAATTTATGACAGCAGGGACAAAGACAGCACTCGTGTCTGTGGCTTAGTGCAATGTAGTGTGTGAGTAATTGTGAGAGGATAACCAAACCACACCCTCCCTTATTCCCTACTGCAACACCCAAGGGCGATTTCCTTGGCACGAGGCAGTGTGAGGTCATAGCGATGGGCTTTGCTGCAGGCATCGGCCTGATTGGATGCTGAGGAGCAAACAGGCGTGACTGCTGGTCTTCTTCTCAGCTTCAGTGAAATCATACATCAAGTGGCCAAATCCGCTGCCAGAGATACCACGGATAACTGCTTCCTTCCTTTCTCTATGACGACTATCATATCAAATAAAGAAAAACAGCCTCAAAGTTGGACCCTCTTTTTCCCAGTGCAGACATTTGTCCAGACTGTTTCCTCTTACCGCTCTGTCATCCTTTGCACATCTGGGCTATCACGACCAAATAACAGTATTTAGGAAGTTTAATGATTTTCCTTTAAAAATAGTTTCTTTGTTGATGAATTTGTAATTTCCAGGCATCAGGGGGGAGACTGACATGTCTCAGTGATAAATGCAGAAAAAACACCTCAATTGAAACAGTAACATTTTCCTCATGAAAACAGCAGGACTGCTTTATATGTGCTTTGCCTTTCATGATTTTAAGAGCATGGCGACACAAAAGCAGGGCCCAGGGTGAGGTGGTCTGCTTCATGAGTTTCCACAGGGCACTTTTTAACACATCATTAAAGCCTCCGATGCCGTCGTGACCTTTTTTCTTTCTCAAAGATCAACTAGATGTCAACGGCTTGGCAACGAGAAATCAATTTACAGTTCAGATGAAAAAAAATCTCCCAGCTCTTAAGTTAAGATGTCTATCTGCGCTGTGATTAGGTGTCCTGCTTTGTCAGGAGGTGCACTGCGGTGAACTTAACCTGCTCAGAAACAAGCCCTGGATGCTGGAATGCTCCATATAAAAACACACATCTGGATGCTGTGATTAATGTGAATAACAGCCATCCATTTACATTACAGAGCAGCACTGGCAGAGCAGAGGGCCGTGGATGCAGGTGTGAGTTTGGAAGGTTAGTGCTCCACCGGGGCTTGTTACACTTAGATTTGATACTCTCACGGAAACATGCGATCAAACCTGGCGCCAATCTCTGAATGGCCTCTGTGCTGAACACCCCCACCCTGAACAGGGAGGGAGGAGGAGGGAAGGAACATTAGGGTGAAAAGAAAAGAAAGATCTAGTGAGTCTGAGAGCTGCAATGACATATGTGGAAACTTTCTGGTGACTGTGGTTTGACCTCCAGGAGTCTTTATGGCTTCACTTGTTCTGACTGAACATGTCTTTGGATGTGTCTGTCTCTGTCTTTCATCTATATGTTCCATCTAATGTACAGATGTGAGGCTGTGAAACTGTCACTGCGGCAAAGCAGACAGAAATGAAAACTGTGTTTGACATGGAGAGAAAAAAGACTGACAGGTCAATTGCAACACTATGAGAACCTGTCAGTAATGTGACATTATGTTGAGCAAACAGTTTTATTTGTTTGTGTTTGATTATGAATGATTAAATAAGAAAAGATGATTGATTTGAGTCATGGTTGACATTCTGACCTTTTCACTTGTGTATAAAGTTGCTTCCAACTGCATTTAAATGTCACCACTAGATGGCAGTTCAACACTATAATCCTCTTCAGCATGTCTCAGTTTGTTGCACAGTGCTGAAAGAAGTATTCAGGTCCTCTACTTAAGGAAAAGAAGTAATATCAAGTTTTATTTTGAGAAACATGTACATTAAAAGATAACAGTCACATTTACAAGAGTTATTGTATTATTCACACATTCCCATGTAACCATGTGAGTAATGTAGTGGTGTAGCTGGTTGAGATGAAGCCAATTTAATGTTGGACTTGTAGATCAAATAGCCTCTGGTTTTGGGTGAGTTGAAATATGAAAAAAAAGAAAGCTGTCATGAAAAGTCCTATCTTTGAGTTTATATTACCTAAAAATGACAATGCATAAGTGAAGTAGTGATATTTTCTGAACCATATGTAGTTGCATGTCAAAATAATACAAAACACAACATATGAAACACTTTTTAATATGAAATACTTCGTCAAAAAAATCAAAATAAAGGGTTGTTTTGTTTTCTTAACTGCGATACCTGATTGAGCAGGTATGACAAGTTGTACCACAAAAACAAAAATATTGGTAGATAGCCTCACCCAAGAAGACAGTAGAAGAAAGTAGAATTATTATTATTATTTTTAAAGGGCCTCTTTTTCATTTCTCGTGAGGTATGAGAAGCTTGAGTAACCGAGACCTCACAGACAAATGACAGCTCAACTCACACTACAGGATGCAACTGTCAAAGCTTAAGGCACATTATTATGACAGAGTAGCACTTCCCAGTTGTATATGCACTACATTAAACCTTTATGAGGACAGTTGTACTAAGAAAAAAGTAAAAGCATATGATATGGAACACAGCCTCTGAAATTCAGAAACTTCAGGCACTATGACCTTAACAGTTGGGCATCTAAAGTATAAAATGTTTTGCCAGCTTAGTCCACAGTGAAGACACAGAGAGGATTGCCAACAAGTGATGGGTTAATGTTGCCAACTGGCTGTAAAAAAGCAACCAAGTTGACCTTGACCTTGGACTGTTCGATTTCATCCTTCTCTTTCGAGTAGAAAATCTCTGTTTATTGAGGTATTGCTACAAGCCCATGAGACATTTCCCCTGAGTTTTTACGTATCTAAACTAAATCAAGCTTTAAACCTTTGTTGGTTGTGTTATTTTGCTCTTTGCGGAGACAAGCTGATCAGATCTAGAGTCTGCTGGCCTGCTGCAGAATACACCGCGAGTGTATTAGAACAAGAAATGTGATGTTTACAGTGAACATCACCTGATAAATAATGCATGTCTTCTCAGTTTTAGTAAACCTCTCAGCTAACATGAACTTTGTAATTGTACAAGTGGGACAAACATGTTCCAGCTTATCTACTGTGATTTATGCACACTCGTCTGCCCAGAGCCCCTGAACTAACACAGGCCTGCGTGGCGTCTGGTGCCTCCTTCATGCCTTATGCAGTACTGTGTTTCCCTACAGTCAATCACAGAGAAAGAGCAGAGAAGATAAATATTTTTGCAGGACAAAGAGGCCAAAAATACTGGAGAGACTATGATTGGGTGAGCTAAACATAGGTCATGATCACAGGTCATCAATGGCCCTATAGTTGTTGATGTAGAAAAAGCAATAAGACATGCACAAACAGAAACCATTTGGTTGAAATGTTTGAAGGAAGCTCTGCCTGTGCAGAGTGAAGTAACTGAAGATAATTACGAGGGAATAAAGGTCAGCTATTAACTTTATATTGTCTATGAGTCTAAAAGTACATGTTGAGATGAGGAAAAACATTCATTTGCTTAACTACAGTCACAATTATCTGTGTACCAGTCTGTTGCCAGCACGACCTTGTCTTAGTTTTCAGCTCGAAAACACATTTTCAGCAATGTGAAGTTCTGCTATTTGTGTCCTCGAGACTTTTGAACCTGAAAGCTGCGTCAAACTGACAATTCTGCCATATTTACACAGAACACGTGGCAGATATGCATGTGTTGTCATTTCTGTTGCATTATCAAGCTCGAAGGGACTATAGATCTATCTGCGTCCTCATGGCAGAGCTTCATAGGCACAGACACAATCATCATTCACAACTGAAAAAGGCTTTCGACTCCCTGCTGTGAAAATGCCTCATAATTCAAACCTTAACAGTGTCGTTGTAGCTGTGAACAACCAAAGCTTTTCTCAGTTATTACGAACAAGCAGTCAGTCAGTCAGTCACAGCAGGAAGTCAACAATGTGCCAATACAAGCTGACATGTGCTTGTGTTTTGCTTTTGTAGATCTCAGTATGTAAATTGTTTCTTGGAATATATTTCATTCTGTACATGTATGTATATATGCTCTGGGTTTCTTGTTTAGTCATTCATAGAAAGTGTGCTCCCAAATGACTGCACAAGCTTTTTCTTAATAAATGTAACTTTGAGAGTTTTGTGTGAGGAAAAAGCCCATGTCTAAAAAAGAAGTGTAAAAAAAATCTGTTTAATAACAATATTTTTAGCTGATTGAAATACAGTAAAGCAGTGTGAAGTTTATGATCAAATGTTGCTGTTCATTATGGCGTGATTTATTTTTTTATGATTGGCAGCACATGTCAGCTTGTATTGGCACGTTGTTGACTTCCTGCTGTGACTGACTGACTGCTTGTTAGTAATAACTGAGAAAAGCTTTGGTTGTTCACAGCTACAATGACACTGTTAAGGTTTGATTTATCAGGCATTTTCACAGCAGGTGGGTTTAAAGCTTTTTTCGTTTGTGAATGATGATGATTTCTGTGCCTATGAAGCTCTGCCATGAGGACGCAGATAGATCTATAGTCCATTCGAGCTTGATAATGCAACAGAAATGACAACACATGCATATCTGCCACGTGTTCTGTATAAATAAGGCAATGTTCATTTCCACACAGCTTTCAAGTTTAAAATACTTGAGGACACAAATAGCAGAACTTGACATCACACATGGTGTCTGAAAACGTGTTTTAGAGCTGAAAACTAAGAATACCTGATGTTGGCAACAGACAGAAGATGTTCGTAAGTAAGCAAATTAATGGTGTTTATCCTCATCTTTTCGACTCAGAGACATAAAGACAACACAAAGTAAGTAACTGGCATTGTATTTGCAGCAGTTATGTTCAGTTGTTTCATTGCACACATCTCAAAATATTGTTGGAAGAACTTCCTTTAAACATTTAAAGCATGAGGAACTTGTGGACCATGACTGCTGAAGTCCCTCTATTGTTAAAAGTATAAAGACACATATCTTGTGTACATACTTTGTTTTTTTAATTAACAAGCTAAGCTAAGCTAAATGGTTGTTGGCTGTATCTTCTTAATTTATGTAATTACTGCAACTCTGCACATCACACTGTATAAACCAAGTTTTAATTGTACTTTTTTGTACAATTTTCTGTTATTCTACAGTTATGTAGGTAAACTTGCCCTGTTTTGTTTTTACAAAAATTACACCTTAAAATTACATTATTTTTTATTGTATTTGATTCAGTAAAAATTGTGTTAATTTACAAATAGTTACTGTTATTTGAAAAAAAAACACATTTTTTTTAACAAATGGCACTTTTTAAAAATTTTAGGATTAATAAAAGGCACTTAATTTTTAAACTGTTATTTTACATTTTAAATGTGACTGTAAAATTACACTGTTTAACTGGAGTAAAAATCAGTTTAATTAATTTAATTATCTACATTTTTAGGTATTTGCATATACTTTCATTATTTTTACTTTTGAACATTAAGGTATTCTACCATTTCTTTCTGTTTTTGCTATTTCCTTTTAGATTTTTTTACAGTGCAGCTCATGTACAACTCTGCTCAACACTGCAAAACTAATCTACGCCACACAATTACAACGTGTAATATTGGAGTAATTCAGCTGGAAGCCATGTCTGAAGTATGACAATAGTACAGAAAGCACAGCTCTGCAAGTTCACAAGACTGTTTTCTGAGCTCTGTTACATATGAAACCCCAAAAGTCTGAATCTGTATTTCTGAGACTATCATTGGCACAATGCTGCTTCAAGATGAAAATGTTCAGCCATGTTGTTCAACTGCTGATTTCACTTATTGTGTCTTCCAGTTTATTTAAAAAACCTCCTTGTAACTGAGGAGGTGTGACTATTGTTCCTAAAAGAGAAGACGCGGCACAGATCACGATTGTTGAAAAACTCCGCTCTAATGCTCACAGTTACACACAATATGGGCACACAAAAACACACACCTGCTTGACATTTCGACCCTAAAAGGCTACAGTGTTCACTCACTCATTCATTTACTATAATGTGACGACACAGCTTCAGAAATGGAGACAAATAGTTTTTAAAAATTGACATATGCTGGTAATATTTTGATAACAGCTCCATAAAGAATGTACAATTTGTTCACGATTACATGCAGATCCTCTTCTCTTGCTTGTGCTATTGTAACATCAAATTTTCCCACAAGATGATGCTGCTTTTTTAAGCTACAAGCTGTTTGTACCAAAAATGTCCCCATTCTAGATTCCTCAGAAAAGGCATCCACTACATTTCCTGCTAGTCTGATCAGTGGCATCATGTTCTATAAAAACCAGTCCGCCACAGTTCTTAGGAATCTTATAAATGCCATAATTACTTCATGCTTCTCAAACTATACGACGGAAATAGTTTATTGATGTTTGCTTGTTACTCTGTGGAATCTCTCTGATGGAAACTTAGATTATTTTGGTATAGACAAGTGGTTTGGTACTCCGCCCAGCTGTCAGGATTAACTTGACAATAAGAAAATGAGCCTCATACAACACACATTGGCAGTTTTGAATTCAAGCAAATTAACAACCAAGAAATCCTGTTGTTATCATAGATGTTAAACTAAATTTTCGGCCAAATCATAAATGATTTTAGGAGGAATATAAAGGCAGAGCTGCCTGTATCGAACGAGGATTTGTGTCTCTGAATCTTTGTGTAATATCTTGTTCTTATTCGACACTCTTGAGCGTAACCATCTGATTTTTGGGATCACAGAGAAAAAAGGGAGGTCAGATCTCAGCCGCTGACACACTTACAGTCAGCCAGCGAGGTGTCAGCCAGAAAACTAGATCAAGAGACAACAGTGACAGGTGTTTATTGGTGAATGACACAGTCACTGTTTCTGGATAATGACAGCATCTGGCACTCAGTGTGAGCTTATGTAAATGCCCTAGTTAGGACTGAATGAGATAAGCTGCATTTCACCACTTCGTTTTAGCATTTGGTGCATGTTTTATTATCATTGTTGGTGCAGATGTGTTTGTTATTGCCAGTCTGCTACTTACATTTGGCATATTGATGAATTGTGATGCCAACATATAGTCTTGACATCGGTGTAGTGGCTTTTGTGACATATTTAAGGAACCATGGATAGAAAAAGGGCTCATAGTGACAACAGTTCATGCTGCTTGTTTACCTGGAAGATAAAAGTTCAGAAGAACTAACTGGAAGTTACTGAAGTCCCCTAACTCTCCTCCTCTAGCTAAGGAATGCACTCAAACTTTATTTTTAGAGCTCCAATAGTTACTGGGTGTATATTTGGTCTTCTGTAGAACGGCTATCATTAAAACAGTCACGACTAAGGACTCAAGATTGTGCTGCAAAGTTTATCTTAATAAAAACAATCCTCTGCACAAGCTTTTTAAGTCTTTGGAAGTCAGATGTTTCTCTTTTTTTAGAGCAAGTTGTAACATTCATCAGGCCAGTTTGAAATCAAGATAATATTTTTTTAAAAAGGACACAATTCAGGAAAAAAAACACCACTAAATTACAAAATGTAAACGAGAGTTTTCAAACTAGGATTCAAAAGAACTTTAAGGAATTATAGACACAAGACCTAATTCATTTACAAGGCTTTTAATGTGTTTTTTTAATCCTCTTATATTATTTAATTGCTTCTTTTATAATGTGGGCTTTATAATAAATTGTGCTCCAATAGACAGCTCTATGCACCTGCATGAATAACACGAAAAACAAACTAAGGCTTGACTCATTTATATCCTTGGAGCACAGGTTTTAAATTTAGCCTTCTACCTCCAGGTTTCTTATTTGTACAAGTACACCTTATATTTTCTTACTCTGCAATATTGTGAGGTATTTATAGATCTAAATCAAAGGCTGAAAAAATTAGTGAAGGCTGAATATGTGTCCAAAGTATAAAAAGAAAATACAGAGCAAA
This sequence comes from Amphiprion ocellaris, assembly GCF_022539595.1. Classification (NCBI taxonomy): domain Eukaryota; kingdom Metazoa; phylum Chordata; class Actinopteri; family Pomacentridae; genus Amphiprion; species Amphiprion ocellaris. The sequence goes on from NC_072767.1 coordinate 34,929,921, forward strand.
AGGTTGTATGAACTGAATGAAACACTGAAACTCTTTGCCCATGAAAGCTAAAATAAAACCAATGAAAACCAACATTCAGGGTGACATTTCATCTGCAAATGTCCTTATTATCCTTTGGACGGGAACATTTCTTTTCCTATTCTGGGAAACACAATAACAAAAAGCTGCACTAATTTGCAAGCGTGATGACCTCGTATAAAAACACAGATGATTTATAAAATTACACTTTGTATCACTGCTGTTTACAAAGAATTTCTTGGATTTCCTGCACAGACTCATATGTTCATTTTCTTGGAAGAAGTTGAATGTCTGATGTAGAGACATTGTGATTTTCCGCTACAAACTGTGTGTGGGTGTGTTTGTGCGTTCAGGTGCGTGCATATCCTAGTGTTCAGCTCTCTGTGGGAGATGAAGCGTTTCTGAGAAGTGCCCGGATCTTTCCTCAGAAACACAATGAGAGGTCAGTGTCATGTCTGAGACCACCCGTGAGGCTTCACTGAATCTTCATTTTCTAAATCTTACAACAAACTACAGGAAAACACAAACACCCTCAGTCACCCTTCATCTTGTTGAGCCTCAGATCGCACTAAACAAACGGCGGTTTGAACACTAACTCAACACAGTCCCACTGCAGCTATACAGTCTCTTCATCTGTAAGATTACAGTAGAATTACTACTGATTCCGCAAGACCCCAAATAGTACAGATTTGCATGTGTCATCAGCACAGATTTCAGGAGGGATGCATTGGATAATATATAGAATATATAATATTCACAACACCTGCATTCGGCCCCTCCAAAAAAAATTCAGCAGGTATATTATTAAATGAGAAAAGTTGCTCTACTGGAAAATAAACATTTCAGACTCAGCTTTGTTGGCCAAGTATGTGAACACGTGTGCATTCAAACAAAATTGACAGGTAACATAAGAATGATAAGGGTCAATATGTAATTGCGGGACCTTTTGTAACATAATTGACAGCTATCATAGTTGACATTTTTGCTGTTTTCAGGCCTAAAATCAACATGGCCTTTCAGACAAAGAGCAGAGCACATTAGAAACCCACAAATAAACTCTTTCTTAATGATCTACCATTTATCATATGAATTGTCCATGTAATTTATCTGTTAATCTGACATACGATAGGCTCTTCCTGTATTAACATATCAGTAGTCATGCAGTTGATGTGGTGAACTAATGATGCATATGCTTGTTACAATTATGCGTAATTTAAATCGGCTGTGATTCACAGCAAAGTAGAAATATGACGCATATTCATCGCAGAAAGAACAAAAGCTGAGGCGTTGGAAGATCGCTGAAACGTGCCCGGTGAGCTTCAGAGGGTGTGAATGAGTAAAAACTGAACTTAAGATTTTCTTTTGAGAATTTTGTCTTCAGTACTTGGCATTTCTATTGCAGAGGACGCACTTAACCCTTTGATGCACAACATGGGTCAAGAGATACCCATTTTCCATTGAATGTGGGTCACTTTTGACCCACATTCAATGGAAAGTTCCTCAGCCTGGGTTCTACAAGTATCAAGTTGTTCAGCATTTCTTCAAGTGTGTTTGAAGCTGCTATTGTGGCGTTTGTCTGGGCATCAGTCATGTTGGCCATTGTGGAATCCTCGTACTCAGCCTCGTCATCAGAATAGTCACTCTCGTCACCATCATACTCTTCATCATCCTCATCACCATCAAAATCATCATCAGATGTCTCCATGTCAGCCAACCCTTTCCCTAGTCTGGGTTTTACAGGCATCGAGGAGTTCAGTGTTTCTTCAGCTTCAGTGTTCTCAACAATAACTAATCTCAGTCTGTTTTTAACATTCTACCTCAGCTAAGTTCATAATATACAGTACGTTGCGATTGTGACATTCATAGTGAGACTCCAGACAAAAAAAAAACTGCCTTTTGCTTCAAAGTGCAGAGTTCCTCTTCCTGTTCAGCTCAAGCTTTAATTGACATTTTACTATAAAAATAGTTTTATCAAAAAAATTACAGTTTCCATAGAATAATATATATTATAAAGTTGAATAAATTAGTAAATAAGTGCCTTTTCTTTTTTCAAAAATGCAATTAAAAATATATGCAAGGATTCTTGTTGAATACCTATTTTTTGGTATGGACCAGTGGTTAATAGATATATTTGCAAGCAGAATCCATATATTTGCAAGAAAATCCATTCATTGACACCACCGATGGAGAGACTTAATGAACTTAATCTATCTGACATATAAACCAATAAGTTTCAAATCTGTCTAGGTATAATGGCTCAAAATTTCTCAAATGGAGCATCAGAATTTGCACCATCTGCCATTGTGATGAACTAAAATACTGCAACTTTAGAAGACATTGCTCGAGTTCCACAGTCATAACAAAACCTTTGTCTTCTCACCACCAAGTATCATCTTCGAGTGTTATCAGTGAGTGATTTCAATTCAACACCCACCTTTGTTAAGGACTTTGTGCTTCTTCATCTTTAAGTGGAGGAAGGTGTTTCCAGCATCACATGGAGGAGTCTCATTCAGTGAGCATCTGCTTCACTGCTGCTGGTTTCTGTCAGCTGCCTCATTTGTTTAACACATTTGTTGAAACCTGTGACAAGAAAGTAAATACTGTTGAAGCAGAAGAGGACTTTCATCTTAATCATCTGTCAGAGAAGAAATATGCGGGTGTTCATCGTAGAACTGAACTGTAAACTGCTATTAATGAACCTGGTAATCAACAAGTCATCCTCCAGAAAAAAACAAAAAACGCCACTCGAGAAAGAGTTAGTGGCAGCCTTTAGTTTCCACTACTGCACTCTGATCTCTGCAGATATAGTTGTTTGTGTTTCTATCTCAAAGGCCATCCTGATAGCAGGAGCTGCGATCAATTTCTCACCAGTCATGCTTGTTTTTATCTAATGTTTTTCTGTTACTGTTAGCTGAGACGATAGAGTCTCTGTGTAGACCTGATCCTGCTCTACAGGAGATAACCGCTGTCTTCAAAAACAGGAACTGTTCCTGCTGTGGTACAAGCAGACTTCTGTATGTTTTTGCCAAAGCAGGAGGATGGATTTTTTTTTCTGTTTTTGTCATAGAAGGAATTCGGGCTGTTTTCATCCTGGCAGGAGCAATGATTTGGACTGTGTTTTCTGTGATGAGAGCAGAAATCCTCACTGTTCTAGCTGTTGGGTGAACAGTAGTTTTCACTGCTGTTTCTACAAACCACACAGGAACAGACACCATGTTGAGGTATCTGCCAGCTGTGGTCAAACCGGCCAGCTGCTCAGGTTTGTACCTGCTGGACCAGTTTCTTGCTCTCCTGATCGGTATCAGCTGCCATGCTTCTTCAGTTATCTTGTCAGACAGCTATGAAAAGCAGGTGCACCAATTTGCTTCATGGCTCATTTAAAAACGACTTAATATAGAGTCTTGGATGGTTGTTCAGGCATTGGATGCAGGTACGAACATCCAGCATCTGGGCAAACTGCACACAAGTGATGTGAAGGTTCACACTTGCAACACAGCAAGAATGTCTGTGAAGTTTCCATGCAGGTGAGCAGGAGAAAAAAACAGTGTGCAGGTGTGAAAGTGGTTTTGACTTTAAACATTATCAGTGATTTTCCAATTAGATTCAGTGCAAGCAATTGACTCAATTTGGAAAAAAAAACCAAGTCGGCAGCGTTTTGGACTAACATGTTCATTGCAATACTTGCATATGTTACATCACTGTTTACAGAACATTTTAACTTTCTTATGTATATATATATATATATATATATATATATATATATATATATATATATATATATATATATATATGTATATATATATAAAAAAGACTTATCCAGAGAATGTAGTGTATGTGTGTGTGTATATATATATGTGTGTATGTATATATATATATATATATATATATATATATATATATATATATATATATATATATATATATATATATATAAAATAAAAAATTCAATCAAATGAATCCAAGTAAGTGCAGACAAATAGCTAAAAAGACGGGAGATTGCAAAATAAAAGCATGTAAGAGCTAAAGTGTACAATTCAATAGGGAAAAAAGAAAATTAAAAGTACTGACAAGTTTTTAAAAAGTGCAGGCTGTTTAAGTATGATGCTATGATAACATTGATTAGCTAAATGTAAGCTAATACACATTGTTCAGTCATTTTTAAATCCCTTCCTCTAAAAGTGTCTCTAATTAGTCGGACTCAAACGATAAGTCGCTTAAGCTAGTTTCAGTTGATAGACGGGTCCAAATATGCTAACTTAAACCACAACAATGTATGCAGTAATGATAGTTATTTTTGCGTTAATGATTTTTCTTCTGGGGCTGCACAGTGGCGTAGTGGTTAGCACTTTCGCCTTGCAGCAAGAAGGTCCCTGGTTCGCGTCCCGGCTTTCCCGGGATCGTTCTGCATGGAGTTTGCATGTTCTCCCTGTGCATGCGTGGGTTCTCTCCGGGTACTCCGGCTTCCTCCCACAGTCCAAAAATATGCTGAGGTTGATTGATTATTCTAAATTGCCCGTAGGTGTGAATGTGTGAGTGATTGTTTGTCTGTATATGTAGCCCTGCGACAGACTGGTGACCTGTCTAGGGTGTCCCCTGCCTTCGCCCGAGTCAGCTGGGATAGGCTCCAGCCCCCCCCCCCCGCGACCCTAGTGAGGATTAAGCGGTGTATAGATAATGGATGGATGGATTTTTCTTCTGTTGCAATGTAGCCGTTCTCTCTTTGCAGCCATATTGTTTCTGACCCATAATGCTACTACAGATGTGACCCTGAGCTAACCTGTGGTCATGCGACCTGCTACATTCTCCATCAAATAAACATTTTATTAAACTGAATTATTTTTTGAAACAAACAATAACTTTAGAGTTTTATCTTTTCAGTTTTCTAGCATCTTATTTATTTCTATTTTACTCAGTTTCAATGACTGTATGAATTCAAACATTTATGAAATTATGATAATAAGATATGAGAACAAGCTTGTAATAAAAATCTGATTAAGAACCGTCTTTAGGACAGTTACAGAGCTGGTTCCAGTTATTGGAATCACAGTCACTAAATGACATTTAACCTTGTTTGGTTCAGCAAATCAATTCACCAATGTATGAACCTTATAGATAATAAACAGGGCCTGAAATTCAATTCTGTGTTTAACAGTGAGCCAGTGCTCGAATCTAAAAATCAGAGTAATGTGTTTTCTCTTCTTAGTGTTTGTCTCTATTCAAATAGCAGCATTTTGAATGAGTTTCAAATTTCTATTGGACTTATTAAGGACTCTAGTAAGGAGTGCATTATGAATCCGTGTGTGGTTCGCTCATTCGTTTATCCGTTTCAAAATAAAATGAGAAAAAAAAACAAATAATCGTTTTGTTTTGTTGTTTTTTTGTTTAAAAATGAAATTAGAAAAACGAAAAGTAGAGAAATAAAGAAACGCTGCGTTTTTACTAATTTTAAGGTTTAGACAAAAAAAAAAAAAAAAAAAGCATTTTCTCATTTGGAAGCTGCCGGCAGAACCGGAAATCAAAGACAGAACTCGTAGCCACTTGACGTCACTTCTCTGTCTCAAACTCAGCACCACGTACTCTGAACAGCGAAGACATGGGCATGTTTGTCTTATTTAGAGGAAGTAGACGTATCACACTGAGAGCTCCTGATCTCAGTGTGAACAAAATTGCTTTAATATTCCAAGTAAGTATTTTTAAGTATTAAAATGTGAAGAACTCTGGCGATTCCGACCTGTTCCAGTTTAATCAGGTTAACTGGTGATAGTTTCCGTCTCCAGATGTTTCGTCGCAGATTCGTCCTGACCAGACCTGGCTATGTGTCAAATAAAGATACTAGATAAAGAAGACCTCGCCAAAAACGTCGGCATCACTGCTTAATAAAGTCTACATCCATGTAAATATCACCTACAGACAGGAAAAAGAAATGTGCTGGCCGAAATTTAAAAAAAAAAAAAAAAACAAAAAAACACACGTATTTTTATGAACGGTGAGAGGACCTGGGCGTGTTTCCTGAACAATCACCAGGTGTTAAACACCTGACAGGATGACAAAGATCTATGTGGATGAAGCAGGATGTTTATCGGACTGATCGGTGGCATGATGAGTCAGACTGTGGTCTCTAATTTTATCTCTGGATTCCATCGTTTCCTCTCAGCGTTCAAAAAAATACGTTTTTTTATTTTGCCAGCACATTTCTTTTTACTGTCTGTAGATGATATTTACATGGATACAGACTTTATTAAATAGTGATGTCGACGTTTTTCGGCAGGTTTTCTTTATCTAGTATCTTTATTTGACACACAGCCAGGTCTGGTCTGGACAAATCTGAGGACGAAACATCTGGAGACGGAAACTATCACCAGTTCACCTGATCACCAGTTAAACTGGAACAGCAGCACCAGTAGATGACCAGTATCCCGTCATAAACTGTCGTCCACATGTCGGACCTGACTGTGAAACACACAAAAGTGAAACATAAGATTCTACAGTTAATAAAGTATGGCACTGAAAATAACACATCTGGTTAACAGAACAGATTACAACTCTCTCCAAATCAGCGTCTTCTTAATCTGTTCTCCATACAGAACCTCCTGACTCTCATTGTAGAGCAATGTGGAGCTCTATGATTTCTGCGTGGGTTTTCCACTCAAAGAGAACGAAATACGAAAAGGGCTCGAGTACATCCATTCTTGATGTGTTCACGGTCCAGACCAGCTTTAAACTGTTCTTCCTCGGTGACTTCCGGTGTTCCTACAAAATAAAACAACAGCCGTATTTTGTATTTCGGGTTTAAAAAGCGAGAGCAAAAAAACAGCACTGTGGTTTTTTCATTAGTTAAATAATACATTTCTACACTGAGGTTTTTAAAACGGAAAAACAAAAAAACATCGTGGTTTATTGTTTTTTTTAGATTTTATTTTGAAACGGAAAAACGAATGAGCGAACCATAAACGGATTAGAAACTAAAAAAGGTCCCTTTTTTTCATTTTCTGAGAAGTGGTCATCGGCAAGTGTGGAGCCAAACAACAAGAAGATTCTCAGAAACCGGAGCCAGAGAGCGAGTGATGGCTGATCGAGGCTTTGTTGAAGCTTCGACACTTCATTCAAAACATGGTTTCATTACTCGAGGCCTCAATGACACACAGTGCTCGAGTGGGACATCTAGTGGTCAATAAAATGAAGTGCAATCAAGACGTGGTCGTTGGTTCATGGCTTGTTTTGGATTTGATTCGCCATGCACACATTCCTGTTTGACTACACTAGATGATTGTATGGGTTCTAGTGGACAGAAAAATAATATTATTAGTAACAATAATGACAATAACTATTGAAGAGCACGTTTCTTATTTGCCATGTTTGTCTGTAACCCTATATACTCTTCACTTATATTCTGTGTTATGAAACATTTAAACGGTGCTGCTACATTCATGAGATGCTCTACAAATACAGACTGATGTCATTTTCACATGGGGCTGGTGCAAATAAAGATTATATGGATTGTTATGGATTTTGGCAAAGTATGTCTTGGGGTTTATTGGTAAAGAGGTCAGTAAAGAGGGTGTGCTTATGTAATGGGTTATGAGTTTTTATTGAGAAATAATTTATCAACAGTTTTGGGACTCAAGCAGTTCCTTCTTTTACTCACTATCTCCCCAGCGTTAGAAAAAAACCATGTTCACACGGCACAGATGAGGCTGAGGTACACAGGAAATGTCTGGCTCCATTGTACAAGTTTGGGTAAATGGTTTTGTGGGTGGCCCAGTAAACCAGTGGGTCTGCCGTTCTTTCTACAATTGCATTCGCTGTGGTGCTTTGCATTTGCCAGGCTCTACTTGCGTCTTCGTCCAATAGGCTCCACCGTTGAACTGAAAAATATTGAAGATCATCATCATCATCACCAGAAATGTCAGTCATTCCCTATTCAGAAGAGAAAAAAAAATATCTGTGGAAGGTGCTGCTGGTGGTGGAGGATGAGGCTGCGGTGGTGCTTGTGATGTAGATGACTGCTGCTTGGCATTCTTTATGTTAATTGTTGTGCATTCTGTTATTAAACGTTCTTTCACACTGGCTGCCACTCTGATTGGTGAATCCAAAAGTTTTGAACTGCAGAGCCACAAGTGTAGCAACAGCCAGTGAACTGTTTTTTTCTTTGGTTTGTAGTCTGTCAGCTAAGCACCTGACAAGGTTCTGTGCCAGGTGTTGTGTCATGGGGGTTGAGTTGGGAATATATATATACACACTCACACACACACACACATATATATATATATATATATATATATATATATATATATATATATATATATATATATATATAGATAGATAGATAGATAGATAGATAGATAGTAGTATGTCAGCTTTCGTATTTCGTAGAGAATATATATATATATATATATATATATATATATATATATATATATATATATATATATATATATATATATATATATATATATATATATATATATATTCTCTACGAAATACGAAAGCTGACATACTACTATCTCTCAAAGCAAATCATGGCAACAACAGCAAAAAAAACAACCTACTCTGCGAAAAACAATTCAAATGAACGACACTAAATAGGGATCTCCTATCCCGGAACACTCTCGATCCTGCTGAGTGATTCACATAACAAACCGAACCAATCGGGTGATTCGAAGCAGTTGAGTGCTTCTAAACGTCACTGAAGTGATTCAACGTCAAGAGTCACGTGACCAAACCACGCCTCGACACAGTGGCTCGATACGTTTGCTTCATGAGCTACAGCGCATGTGTCGAAACCTCGGGTAGCAGAGGACCATCACTGTCTGTGGCTGCTGTTGACCTTGTTTTTGGAGTAAAACACGGTAAGAAGATAAATACTTCTAACCAGTAGCGTTGTTTTGTTGTACGTTAAGTCAGCGACTTGTGAAGAGTTGTGTTTTGTCGTGTTTGAGCAGTTGGTCCGGACGCGTTAGCTAGCTAAGCGGCTAAGTTAGCTAGCTAAGCGGCTAAGTTAGCTAGCGGGCTAATTAACACAGGTGGCTCATCATTAGAATGAACTTGTCAACCTGTATTTCTCTGCTGTGTATTTAAGCTTTTAAAAAGTTATTTTACTTTAAGGTTTACTGAAACCCGTTGAGCTGCTCTGAAGTAATTTATGGAATGGACTTAGTGATGAGTTGAAACTGTGTAGATCTTTGGTGAGTTTCAAAAAAGCACTGAAAGGCAAAATAATCCAGGATTACAATGTAAAATGACTGACGTGAAATGATAAGAAGAACAATTTAGAGTAAAGTCTTGTTTTGTTTTTTTCTTTTTGTCTTTTATTTCATGTATTACTTATATGCTGAGGGATTCTATGGATTGTACAGGATAGGCAAAATAAGCCTTGGCTTCTGCCTATTCCTTGTTTCGGTTACAGAACTCGTAAAAAGAAAAGGGGTGGGGGGGAGTAGAAGGCGGTGGGAAAGGGAAGAATATGTGTGTGTGTATATGTATGTATATATATATATATATATATATATATATATATATATATATATATATATATATGTATATATGTATATATGTATATATATGTGTGTGTGTGTGTATGTATGTATGTATGTGTACATGTATAGATATGTGAATATATGTTATTGAATATATATGTATATTTTTTCTTAGATTATTTTGTGTTTTTGTTTTTCTTGTTTTTTGTCTTTTTTCCTTTCTTTTTGATCCTCTTTCTTTTTTCGGGGGGGGGGGCGGAATTCTTGCAAGAATGTATAATATATTTTTTGAACGCATAAAATAAAGTTTTTGTACTATAATTTTGTAACCGAAATAAAACCATTCATTCATTCAAGTTTAACATTCAGCTGGTTTGAATTAAACTGCGCGTAACTTAACATTGTGCAACATTACCTCTCTGAATCTCCATAATTTCTTTAAATTCCTTCTCTCTTCCACTGCTCAAGTTCAATCCAGTATATAAAGTGACATTAATGGTGAACAAACTAACAACCAACCATTGTATTTATTTATTATTGCATGTATTTGTAGTAAAACATGAGTTGAAACATCCTACTTTTGGATCTAAAACTGCACAAGCCGTTCACTTTCAGTCACCTGACACGTTAAACTCCCCTTTTTATGTGAGGTTGAAGCAGAAAGTCTGAGTTAACAAAGAAAGTTGTTTATAATTTGCGATACCTGTTATTTCTGACTGAGGCTTTAGTTTTTGTTGAGCCGATTTACACGTAGAAACTTTGTTCAGGAAGATTTCTCAGTAGCTCAGAGGACAGGCTGCTTTTTACACAACCTTGTAAGAGAATGTCTGTCAATGCTTTCAGCAGAATTTAGAAACAACACTTCCTAAACAGATACTTTGAGACTGTGAGGTTAAACGTTTGAGAGTATATCAGTGTGTTTGTTTGTGGTCTTTCTGTTTCTAGGTGGAAGCTGAATTAGTGAGGATGACTCCTGCTCCTGTCATCTCTAAGCTCCTCACACATCTTTACCTGCACATGAGGAAAATCACTCCTGTAGAATGCAGGTATGTTTGTCATTATTATAAAAAGATGTTGACTGGTGACCTGTCAGAAACCCATTATACAGAGTCAGCCAAAATAATGTTTACACACATCAGGAAAAGAAAAACTTGCATAAATATTTCAATACCAAATTTATTCAGACAACACGAGATTAATAAAAGTTAACTTTGGCCTCTACAATTACAAGAGGTGCTCAAAGTGGTGGCCACTGGCTTCCAGACATTTCTGTTGTGTTGTAGACGTCACTTGTTGATGCTCCATTCATGAGGGTAGCGCCATCTGTTGGGAAAACATCGTACAACAGGACACAGAGTTATCGTGATTTGATCAAACTTTGAAAGAGGTATCTATATGTATAGAAGTACTTATACAAATGAAATATTGATAAAAGTTTTTCTTTTCCTGATGTGTCTATATATTATTTTGGCTGACTCTGAACTTAATGAGAACAAAACTATCATTTAATTGTTGCTCTGAAAGCTTCTTTAGTGAAAACTGGCTGGTGTTCTGCTTTGAAACAAACTACTGTTGAGGTCTGTGTTTTTAGGTTTAACCCCACAGTTTCTAAATGAACTGATAGTTTGGGTTTTTTTTTCCCTGATCAATGTGGACGTTATAATTGATGGTAACATTTACTGATCATATAATCAGCATGACATTATAACAGTATAACATTCTGACCACCTGACTAATACTGTGTTGGTCCCTTTATGCTGCTAAAACTCCTCTGACCCAGTGGTTCATCAGAACCTCTGGGGATGTCCTGTGGATCCTGTGGATCCTGTGGGTTGCAGGGTGGGTCCTACCTAGACCAGGCTGATCCTGGACCATCCCACAGATGCTCAATCAGATCTGGATGTGGGGAGTGTGGAACCCAGGTGAACAGCTTAGCTCTGTCGTGTTCCTCAGACCACTCCTGAACAGTTTTAATTTGTCCTGCTGAGGGTGGCAGCTGGCATCAAGGACTGCTGTTGCCATGGAGACTAGGGGGTTGTTTGTCCTGCAGTGTTTAGGTGGTGGTACATGTCAAACATCCACATGAACGTCAAGGTTTCCCAGCAGAACGTTACATTAGAACAAGATGATGGATGTTGTTCTCTTCAGCTGTCAGTGGTCAGAATGTTGTGGCTGATCGGTGGATCTGTCTGCCTTTACCTCTGAACATCCAGAGTTATACAAAAGTGTAGTATGTGTGCAGTGCAGAAGAGATTTACTTTATTGTATGCAGTTTTAGTGGTCCCATCAGAGAAAATCATATCCATATACAGATTTTTATTAATTCCAGGGCTGGTTCAGTAAAGATTTATAATAACTACATCAGATAATTCTTTGTTGTAGTTGGAATTTTGCAGACTGAGATGGTTGAGAAGGTCTGCAGTTCTTGATTTAGCAAAATATGTTATAATAGAAGATCTTTACTGTCATTGCACATGAAATTATCTGCAAACCAGCAAAGTGCATCAGTCTGAGGTATCTAAAAATAAATAAGTAAAGAAAAATGCTTCTAAAGCCAATAAACAGAATGTTTTGAGGGAATATTCTAAAAAGGAAAGAAAAGCTCCATTCTCACTCCTCTCAGGATAAACTGTCATTAAAATTGACTTTAAATTTAGCTTCAACACGAGATAAAAACATTTACTTTCATTACTGATGTTGTCAAGTTTTAATAAAGTTCATGCTACTTTTATAAAATGATGAAGGTGAATAAATTGTATTTCTGTGATCTGTGTTTGATTTCTGTCTTTTCTCCTGTCATCCAGATGTTCAGAGGGAGATGATGCCACATCTGGTCCAGCTGATGGAAGGTCTTGAAGTTCTCTGACTGGCCTCGACTGAAGATGGTCGTCTCACTGGATTTAAGGTTCAGATGCTCAGTAACAAACTCCACCAATGTGCCAACAGGGAAGCTTTAGGTTTATTAAATGTTGCTATGAAGGTATCGCTGTTTTTCTTTGTGAATGCAATGTGCTCCAACTGAAACTGGAATTAGAACTTAGAAGTAAATCCTTCCATCTGAAAGGATTTAGTTGCATTAATAACCTCATAACATTCTAATTTTTATTCCAGTCTTGGTTGGAAATAGAATCTCTGTATTGATTCAGGTAAAAACTGAACTTCACAGCATGGAGCAAAACAACCAGATGAAAACTGTGATGGTGTTGGATTGTCAGACCGTAATGTTGCAGCTCAAAGCAGCTTTTCTAGCTCAGTTCATTCTGACATTCAGCTATGAATCAACACAGCAGATGGTGATCCATGCTGTGGAAGTCTCACATCTCCTGATTTAATGGAGCTGCTTTGCACTTTTTACACTGTTTATTCACCAACACTTTATTTAATAAAAGTTCATCTAGTTTTTATGAGGAATGTGGTGTTTTAATTTCTCTGTGAATAACTGCAGTCTAATGCAACAGCTGGAGTTGTAACATCTGTCCTGATATTGATCATGAAGTATTGATCAGAATACTTATGGTCAGCAGTCATCTCTGAAGTTTTACATTAAAATCTTTACCTGTGTTGTGATCTTTGGTAAGAAGCAGGAACTTTAGCGTTGCCATGGATACATGAGTCTTAAATTCAGTCCATGTTTCCATTTTGGGAAATGCAGTCCAGCAGATGAGTTTGTTTTTACTGCCAGCTACCATTCAGTCTGAGATATTAAGAATAAATAAATGTGCATAATGTGGAAATGAACAGATTTTATTTTTATTTATTCCTACAAGTGCTGCAGGTAAAGTTCCAGAATGTGGAGGAATTTAGTCTCACAATCACAGACAATAAATATTATCTGAAAGTTGGGTTATTGTTTATCAGCACAATACAAAAATATTAATGTTAGAAATATTCCAGTTAAGACTCTAGAATATCATGATTTATGTAAATTTACCTCAATAATATGAATGTTCAGGTTAAGATTGTACAGTGATATTTATTATGTAAGTTTAGCTGATTAAAGTTTATGACTCTGCACTACAATATTATTTATTATTTAAATTTGCATCATTATTATAATATTTAGGGTCAGACCCTACAGTGTTGAGATTAAGAAATCAAATATTCTATAAAATGTAAATACACTGAACTCATTTGGATATATTGAAGTGACTACAATATTATTTGACACAAATCTATCTAAATCAAAATTTTTATAATTTTTACTCCAAACATTTACTGGACTGATTTAAATATTAAATCACTCCTTTCTAATCCTCTGCTGTACGTTCAAACCTGAGGCCTTAAATAGAAACACACAAGTATCTGATTGAAGGAACTTCTGCAGAGTCCTGGTTCCAGAACATGATGATAGAATTATAGACAAACTTTAACAAAAGCTGCCTGAGAGTTTACAGGTTTTTATGTTAGATTTCTTCAGTAATTTAATGAGAGTTATCAGCAAAAATCAAGGGTTCATTTGATGAATTTCATTTCCTAAAACATCCAGAATTGGAGCTCATATCTTTGGCAGCTGTAAAGTTTCTGCTCCTTCAAGGTTCACAACACAATGAATGAATTCCTAAAACACTCTCAATGCTGGAGAGCGTTTGTGATGCTGAAGCAGTGACCAGTTTTTCTGTTTCTTCTCTGGAGATGCACAATGAGGGACGTCTGCAGCGACTGAGAAAGAGTCTCACCACATCCTGACATGAGGAAAAAGACTTTATTGAAGACTACAATGAGAAAAAACTATCATACAGCAGACGGCTGCATTCAAGGTGAGCTCTGAACATTTGATCTGGGAACAGGAGATTCAATAACAGCAGCATGAGCTTCATTTTCAGTCTGTAGCTGCTGAATATCATGGATGAATCATCTGGCACTAGAGAAGGAAGACCATCAAACATCCACATCAGCTGATGGAGGTCCAAGAGTCTCACCAACAAACAACCTACAGAGTGAAGACCTCGAATCTGATTGGACGGCCTCCTATTCAGCCACATGTGTGAACAAATGCCTCTAAGCTGATTTGTTTTCTAAAATAAATCTAGTTTGAGTCCTAATCTATGCCTGTGTGTTTGCTTCTTTACACCGCTGTTAACAGTTTAGGCTGTTAGATTGTTCCAGATAAGACAAGTACAAGATTCTTCAGAGCCGTTCTACCACGAGCCTGACAGGAAGAACTCCAACAGCTACTGAATGTTCCTGTGGTTCCCTCAAGGCTACAGGAGGAGTCCTACGAGGACGAGCCGGTCCACCTGATGGAGGCCAGTCGCTGTGGTTCAAAGCCAACACCGACTACGTGGACTTCTACTGGACCACACGGAGGCCTTCAAACCGGACCAACAAGTTCAGCGACTCCCCGACTCGTGGGTCTGAGGACGCCGCCGAGCCTCGGTCCAGCCGGCCTCCTGTCTGTGGGTGTTTGAGTGCTGAGAGGTTTGTGGATGCATGTGAATGTTCTGTGTTGAAACAGCAGCTTTGGACTCAGTAACGCCAGGAAAAACCAAGAGCTCCTTTATTTGTGACTTCCACTAAAAAAACTGTTGAAAATAAGTTTGCCAGGGTTAGCAACACACCATGCTATGACGTTTTTACAATGATGGTTCTACTATGGAACCAGTTTGACATGTTCAGGCGTTCTTTGTGTGAAAACTCAGAGATTTCAGGGATCAGAAGGTGGTTTTCAAATTTCTTTGTTAACTTTCTACTTCAACTTTAAACTAAATTTCCTTCACTAAGCCAGCCCTCTGGACTTCCAGTAAGCTGTGTTCCTATTGGCTGTCCAGGTGGCTGCTTGGTGTTATCAGGAACACCTGAGCAGCTCAGTGTCTTCCTGCTTTATGTGGCTGCAGCCAAACATTTCCTCTGTTTCTCTTCACCACTGAAACGGGTTTGGCTCCATTGCTTTAGTTCGTTCTTTAGGCGTTGGCTTGCAGCTTCCAGCAGTAAAACAGGCTTTAATGTGTTTCTTGGTGTGTTTTAGGGCTTTGTACTGGATAGCTGTCTTGGTAAATGTGGTTCTTTAGCCACAGTTAGCACATGGTGCTACTGTGTGCATTGATTAGTAGATTTGGTGCAGGTGAGTTGTGTCTTCATCTTGGCTGTAGTGAGTCTTTAGAGGTTTTTGGTCAGACACATTCTGTATTCTTGTTTGAGAAACAGCGTTGGTTGTCCAGAAGGTAAGAGTTCCTGTCCTGATTCTCTGTTCTCAGAGGTTCTCTGGTAGGCTGCAGGAGACTTTAGCATTTGGGTTGTGCTAGTTTGGTTTTTATACGGTTTCATTTGGACGACTATCTTGAGGCCCCTCCGTGTGGTTTAGTGAGGTTTTCTGGAACAGTTCTACAAAGCAACCTGCAGCAGAAGAGACTTTGAGAGTTTATAGGAAGTTCTGGAGACCAGACTTTAGAGCAGCAGAAACATTTGTCAGCAGTTTGAGCAGGAGAAGGTGAGCTTCAGAGTAGAAATGAGACGGAAACCTTCTTGACCCGTGTGGTGAGGTCCTGTACAAAGAGTTTGAGCAGGTTGTGAAGAGTCTGTAGTTCTTTGGTCTGAAAGCACAAGAAGAGTTGACTCATTAAAAGAGAAAAGAGGAGATATTGTTGGTTCTTCTGTCGCTCTGCAGTTTCCTTAGACTGAATATCAAGTTTATATTTTAAATGATTTCCCATGTGAGCCCAAGAAGACTTCAATAAACTCCCTCCATCCCCTGGACACAACGTATTTTATGAACATGTTAATTTTTTTTTTCAAATATGTTTTTGAGTTTTAATCATAGTTTTAGCATAGTTTTTTCTCGTTGCTTGTTTAGTTTTGTCATCTGTGTGAAAGGTGCTAAACAAATAAAGTTGAATTGATAAACTGAATAATTGACTAAGTCATGATTGTGACAACAGAAGTATTTTCATTGTGATTTAAAGGTTTGTTCAATTTTTAAGGTTGGGGTTAAAATCTTGACAGAAATAAAGATTAAAGACATAAACTACATTAAAAAAAACAATTAAAGGAAAAAACTTTTAATACAATAAAACTTTTTAAAAGAAAATTAAACATTGAATACAATTAAATGATATTAAACAGACAAAATATTTAATTAGACAATTAAAAAGAAAATACAAAATGTAATTATGAAATTAAACAATTTTTTAAACAAAAATATTTAACATTAAAGATTAAATATTTTAGATAATTAAACATTTAAAAAAATACAAAACATTTAATCAGATTATTAAACCTTTAAAAAGACAAAACATTTAATTAAAAAATTTAATGTTTAATTAGAAAATTGAATCTTAAAGACAATAAAACTTTAAATAGGCATTAAACAGAAAATAAAAAGCATTTAAAAAGAAAATTAAACATTAAAAGGTGGTGAAACATTTAAAAAGAAAAACCTTAACAAAGAGGTGTGAAAAGAGCAAAACTAAACATTTAAGAAGAATCAAACTAAAGACAAAACATTTGAAAAGACACCAGTTAAACTTTAGAAGATCAAATTAAACAGAAGAGACAATAAAATGATCAAAGAGCAAAAACAGATAAGGTCTTAAAGCGTTTTCTAGTCTGAAATCAAAACATCAAGTTGTTTCTTCAAACATTTCCTCTTTCTATGTTCTTGGTTTGATTGTGGACAGATTTATTAAGAACTCATTTCAGAAAACTGCTTTCCGGATAAAGTGTACTAGTAATTGAAGGCATGGATCAAACTAATGTTACCTTCTGATCTCCATAAACTTTACTGTTCAGTGAAGAGAATCAAAGTTTGTTGAGGATTTCTAAAAAACCCACAGGTGAAGGTCTGAGAAGAACTCAGATCAATGGTCTAAATGTGAAATCAAGACTCATGGTCACAAGTTTTAAGGCTTCTGTTAACCAGAAAGTTCAAACTAACAGAGAAGTACTGAGAAACTTTGAAGATTTCAGTCCTCAGACTGTCTGAAGGTTCAAACTAACAGAGAAGTACTCAAGAACCTTTAGGTTTTCAGTCCTCAGACTGTCGAAAGGTTCAAACTAACAGAGAACTACTGAGAAACTTTCAAAATTTCAGCCCTCAGACTGTCGAAAGGTTCAAACTAACAGAGAAGTACTCAAGAACTTTTCGGATTTCAGTCCTCAGACTGTCTGAAGGTTCAAACTAACAGAGAACTACTCAGGAACTTCAAAGATATCAGTCCTTGGACTGTGTGAAAGTTCAATCCAACAGAGAACTACTGTGGGACTTAGAAAATTTCAGCCCTCAGACTGTGTGAAAGCTCAGGTCCTGAGGACTCGGGAGGTGTGGAGGCTTTGGAAAGTCTTGGAACTGAGGGTTCCACCCTCCAGCACAAAGGCTGAAGTCCAACCTCCTGAGAAAAACAGTCGAGCTGAGACTCGAGTTTGAAAAAAATTCGAAAACGACAAAAAATAGATGATAAATGCGCAAAAAAAAGAAGAATTAGTATCTGAGCGAATAGCTCAGGGGAAAAGAAGACTGACTACCAAGCGGAGGGTCGCAGGTTCAAGACCCGCCACCGGCAGTTTTCTTTCTTTGTCTTTGTCAGGATTTTCAAAAAGTTTAAGAAGTGTCTGGTCTTGAACCAGCGACCTGCAGCTCCATAGGCAAATCCTTAACTCACTGAGCTACAGATCAGATAAAAAGAAATGATTTCGTCGTCCCTTTGGCATCGTAGTTCCTGAAGTGACCACATGGGTGGAGCCAAGGCGGAGTCTGGGTGGAGTCAGGGCGGAGAGTAGGCGGGGAGGTAGGTGGCGGCCTCCCCCCTCTACTCCCCCACCTCCCCCTACCACCCACCACACCTTCCCCCGCCCGACGAGTTCTTCGAGTCGCCACGAGTTCTTCGAGTCTCGACTGGTTTTTCCGAGTTTCTTGAGTTTCCACGAGGTCGGAGGCAGAACAAGTTGTCATGAAGAGGTGTTGAAGTCGGCCAGTATGGAGTGACTTTTTACAGCGACTCGAAGTAAGACCACTAGAAGAGCAGGTCTTTAACCACCATCCATAAAATCCATGGAGTCGGCTCCAGAGAAATGAAGGGAGGTCAACTTTTATCAACCTTCATCCAGATGTTCAACTTGATATCTTTACTTTGACATTTTTAGCACCACAAACCTTTAGTATCACACTTTATTATCATTCATTAGGACTTTAATGGAATCCACCAGCAGATGTATTTTTTGTTGACAAACTTTATTCTTGTCGTCAATGGACTGCAGTATTTAAAACTGTTCCTTCTATTTGACCTCATGTTTCTTAGTTTTAGTGGAGAAAGTTATTTCAATTGTCGATTAGTCTCTTAAAAACCAAATAATAAATTGGATTAGTCAAGAGGTTGAAATTTCTTACTTTGTCATATTTTAAATGTGACAAAAAAATATAAAAATAAAGCATCTTGAGACAATTTGACCTGTAATTGGCATTATATAAATAAAATTGAATTAACATTGTATGTATTTTGTAATGTTGGACTAATTCAGCCATATATGTTGGAAAACACATTTTCTTTGTCCATTAATCTGTTGATTGTTTTCTCCAGTAATTCATTTCTTGTTTTGGTTTATAAAATGTCAAACCCAAATATATTCAGTTTACTGTCATAAAAACCAAAAAGATTTACATTCATGATGCAGGAATCAGGCAGTTTTTCACTTTTTATCTTAGTTTAGTCAGAAAGATAGTTGATAATGTGTGAATTGTTGCAGCTTGTGAGCCATAAAAGGTTTTAATCTTTGGGGCCGAGTGTCAAAAAACATTTAGAAACCAACATCAACAAAACACTCAACA